>NW_011501779.1:24972-33004 GCF_000495115.2 Populus euphratica
TCTCCAATAAAGCAAGAAATTATAGGACAACGAGGGTCTTTATATTTCAAAGAATTATTGTTCTGAAGAATGACACTTACTTCTTTGGCTAAAAAACCTTTCTTTTTCACATTCAATTTTCTCTTCACAGTGCATAGATCTTTCAAAAATTTAGCATAGGAAGGAACATATTTAATAGCATTCAGCAAAGGTATATTGATCCTTACCTGTTTGAAAGTTTCCAATATTTAAGAGTTGTGATTGACTTTTCTTTGTTTGATCATGGCATGAGGAAATTAAAGTGCTGGTGGGGAATTAATCTTTTCTTGGCAATTTTCAGATTCAGCCCCTTCCTTACCCTCAGAGATTGACTCATCATCTTTCTCACAAGGTTCAAGAGTAGGTTTTTCAATAACCTTACCATTGCGAAGAGTAGTGACTGATTTGACTTGATCCATGTGTTGACTTCCGAAACTACTTGCATTTGCATTATATTGCCCCTTGAAATTTTATTTTAGTTGAGATGGAAACTTACCTTTCTCTTGCAAAACTGAGAGCAGATGTTAATTTTGCAAGAGTATCATTAAAATCTGTCATGTTTTGAGCAAGTTAAGTATTGATTGTCTCTTGCTTTTCAATGAATGCATACAATGTTTTCTTAAAATTTCTTCTAGGAGGTGAAGTATAAGGAGGTGCATATCTAAGAGAATTTTGAAAATTATGGTATGCTTGAAATGACAGTTGTGAAGTTTATATATTGTTATTATCACTCTTCCAACTGAAATTTGGGTGACTTAACCAAATTGCTTAAAAGAAGGCAAGGTTGGATAGTTATTGGTTGAGTGTTCATTTATTTGGCCATCTCTTTGTCATTTCAATTTTAGTTCTTAAATTCATAAATCAATCCTTTTATTTAAGTGATAGGCTTGCATTTAAAATGAAAATTTACCACAAATTAAAGGTATCTTATATTATTAGATATGTTATTATAAAACATGCTTTAGTTTAGGAGTTATTGATACTTCAAGCGCAAAATGATGGTATAAAACCTTGATAAAAATTCACTTTTAAATAGTAATCAAGAACATCACAAACAATCCATTTTAATTAAACTTCCAAATTGCTCTAAAGTATTTTTTTTAACCAATTTCAAATGAACACATAATTAGTCATATTTTTCATAATATATTTATCAAGCATGCTAGTTTTTATACCCAAACACCATACACAATTCAATTCAATAATCTCTCATAAATTTGAACACATTTTTTAACTTTCATGATTATACTTTCCAAACATCTGACTAAATGCCATCATCCATTTAATCAAGAAGTTAACACAATCAAATGATTGATGTTTTCTTCCAAGTGTAGGAGTGTCGAAGTAATAAATAATCCAGCAAGACCGGGATCGAACTATAGAAAGGTTAACTATATGATAATGATGATGATCATAATTTACATAGGACTTTGAAATGTAAAATTAATATGAATATCAAATAATAATAAAAACAGTTGTTAAAGTTAGAGGATCTACTAATGATATTTTAAATAAGTATAATATAATTCTTTTTATTACTCAGCTGCAAACCACACATAAAGAAAGTTTCAATTGGATTATAAATTGTTAACATGATTAATTATCTTATTTGAATAATGCTAATACTTGTAAATGTTGTCAGGTATTCATGATTATAACCTGGCCAAAGTTTTATAGGCCAAAGTTTGGAACTATTGATTTGATGATTAATTATTGAGTGGGTGGCCAACTCTTGACTTGGTAACAATCCTTATCTTCTTATCTGAACAAAATATCATTGCTAACGTCATAATTCCAACAGTATTGAATTATAAAAATTCTAGAAAATTGTCTCAGCTTTCCAACAAAAAAAATTAAGGTCATTTAAATTTCTAAAACTTAAGATATGGGCTGAATATTAAATAGCATCTAGGCTGTACGACATATTCAAACTTCTCTATTGTTGTTAAGATTTTGACTTCCAAATAACAAAATTGAGTCTTGAATTCCGATAAATGTTTTAGACCTCTATCTTATCTTTCTATCCATATAAACCAAATTAAAATCCAAGATCTACAACTTCAAATATGACCCAATGATTGAATAGTGCTCTAGTTTGGACCAAACTAGCACCACTTTCTAAGGCTTGCATTATGTGATAAGCCTTTATCTTATTTTTGTCTTCTTAATGTCAATAGTGCAACTCATTAATCAATTATTTGATTTATGTGATAGGCTTGAATTGAAGATGAACATTTATCATAAATTAAAGGTATCTTATAGTATCAGACTTATTATTATAAAATATGTTTTAGTTAAGGAGTTATTGATACTTCAAGTGCAAAATGCTGATATAAAACCTTGATAAAAATACACTTTTATGTACTAATCAAAATACTACTTCATTTCCGATTTCTAAGGCTTTCACGTATAACCATAAGTATTCAAAATCATAAAATCACATAAAATTTTATATTTATAATTTTCTCAAACACACATACAATATGTAAATCATGTATAAAATTCATAACTCTATACCAATTTCCATTCCATAGACATTCATTTTAATTTAACACTACTAATCATACAATTTAAATTAAGTTTCTAAATCACACATTCCCTTCACATACATACAACATGTAATACACCCACACACAAAACCAAAAATATCATTCCAATCACAATTTCTCATACCTACACATTAAATAAACATGCAATGTTATAAAAACAAATTAACCAATTTTTTTCATTTTTCTTATTATTGCTTCATGGTCAATCCTAAGTAGACAATCTACTTATTAGTTCATTTCAAATTCCTCTCTTGTTTTATCATTGATACGACAAAAAGATTGATATCTTCTCCCAAAGTGTAGGAGTGTCGAAGTAATAAATAACCCGGCAAGACTGGGGTCGAACCACAGGGAGGTTAATTATACAAATTATAAATAACAATAATACAACAACAATAACAATAACAATAATAATATAAATAATAATAATAATAATAATAATAATAATAGTAGTAGTAGTAGTAGTAATAATAATAATAATAAAGAAAAAAAAGGAGAAGAAGAAGAAGATGATGAGAACTTTGAGAAGGAATATTAATGTAACGATCAAACAATGATAATAACAAATGTCAAGGTTAGAGGTTCCACTAATGGTATGTCAAACAAGTATAGTATAAACTCTTATTATTCAATTGGAAACCACACACAAAGGAGGTTCCAATGAGATTATAGATTGTTAACATAATTACATTAGTCATCTTATTCGATTAATGCTAATACTTGTAAATCTCATCAAGCATTCATGATTATAACTTATGTTAACAACAAATCAAGTTCCTTTCATAGCTCAGGTGTCGGTTATACCATACCGTATGGGCTATGAGAGTGCCAAGTATTTGTTGTACCAAGTGTTATACAACATAAATCAAGATTAGTCATTTAACAAGCAAAGTATTAAAGAGTGAACAAGATAACAAATACAAAATATGTTAGTATCAAACATTAAAGTCCATATTAAGTTTACACTATACTTATTCTTACACCATTAGTGTAGCCTTTTCACCTTGACATAATAAACTTAGCTAGACATAATGAAAGAAAGAAAAATAGATAAACAAAATAAGAACATAAAAGTTAACAATAAATAAACAAAATAAAAACACAAATAAGATAAAAGTTAACTAAGAAAATGAAAGGCATAAACTTGATATTAATGAAAACAAAGCATAAACATTACAAAAAATACAAAGAGAGAAAGCAAAAGCATGATCTTGATCTGGACACCAAGATACCTAAATGCATGGCAAATGCCTCCTTTTATAGGCCAAAATCGAGAACTATTGATTTGATGACTAATTGATGAGTGGGTGGCCAACTCTTGACTTGGTGACAATCCTTATCTTCTCTTGTCTGCCCAAAACGTCATTGATAACGTCAAAATTGGAGCCACTTAAAAGTTGTAGGCAATTGTCTCAGATTTCTTATGTAAAAAATTCAGCTCATTTGGACTTCTAGAACTTCAGATATGGCCAAAATACTAAACAGTGCTCGGGCTGGAGGACAGGTTCAGGCTTCTTTATTGTTGCTATAATTTGGACTTGAAAATGGCTTTTTTAGATCTTGGGCTCCATATGAAAGTTGTAGGCCTATGTCTTACCTTTCCATCCATATAAATTGGACCTAAATCTGAGATCTGTAGCTCCAGATATAACCCAGTGGACCAAAATCTGAGATCTATAGCTCTAGATATGATCGAATTACCGAACAGTATTCCGGTTTGGATTGCACCGACATCTCTTTTCTAAGTTTGGCCATCTCTTTGTCCTTTCAATTTCAGTTCTTAAAGTCATCAATCAATCCTTTCATTTATGTGATAGGCCTGCATTTAAAATGAATATTTACCATAAATTAAAGGTATTTTATATTATTAGATATATTATTATAAAACACGCTTTAGTTAAGGAGTTATTGATACTTCAAGTGCAAAATGATGATATAAAACCTTGATAAAATACACTTTTAATTTGATACTAATCACACCCCCAACCAGCTTATTACTAGTCCCTAGTAATCAAAGCGTTAAAATAGAAAAACAATTTGCAAATTCCACAACAAAGCAAGGTATTCATCATTTTGCCATTAATCTATCCAGATAAACAAACTCTCATTAAATTTATATATCTGCTCAATACCTCTTAACAAGATATTCATAAACTTTTCTTTTGTGCTCAATGTATCAACACATAATTATGGGGCTTTTCTTCGAAGAAAACAAAATTTTTGTTCTAATGGTTAAGGTTAACTTCCTTGGGTTGAGATTATTATTTTTATCTTTTTTTTTAAAATATACATATAATTTAAAAAACACCATGCATCTTTAACCCATGTAACGAGCTTTCAGCTAATGACTCCCAGATTAGTTGGTCTTAGGGCATTAGGTGTTCAGACACCCCTACGAGCTTAGTAAATCGGGTCGCAGATACTGATATGTAGATAGTGCAATGTTTGATTCCCTTAAGCTTTTCTCCTCAACCCATGTAACAAGCGTTGGGCCAATAACTCCCAAGTCAGTTGACTTTAGGGTATTAGGTGTTAAACCACCCATTCAGGCTTAATTGCTTAGGTTAGGGAGGCTACGAAACCAAACTTATCTACATTTTTATTATTATCATTTTTTTTCTTTCTTTTTTCTTTCTTTTTTATTTTTTCTTTTTTAATTATATACAATCCCTTTCCCTTAGTTGTTACCTTTAACAAAAGAACATAAATAATGTAATAATCCAATATGCAACCCACAATCATATGTTAAAGTGTGTGTGTGAAAATTAAGGTTTAAGAATACATGTTAAATAAGTATATGTGCAGAATTACGTGATAACAATGCGAGAGTTTGTAAATCTGAATATTTCAAGAAGTATTATAATAGACCTTGTTAAGAATGGTTACTAAGATGCGTCTCAAGAGTCACTTTAACAAAAGAGCTCCTTTACTCTGCCATCCTAGTAACAACAATTATACACATGCTTTATGAAATGGAAAACAATTTTTTTTTTATCAACTACTACCCTCTCCCCCAACCAAAATGAGACATTCTCCTCAATGTTTAAAGGTAGAAAAATAGAGTATAGAAGATATCACCTGAAATAACGAACACTAATAAACCTGAAACACACTGAAACAAAAATAAGAAATAACAAAACACAATAATAAAACCAAAAGACATAAAAATCCACAAATGAAGGCTCAAATCCAATCTAAGCTTTTTACGGCTTTCCTTAGTTGACCAATTTATGCGACTCATGGAAGGATCAATTACAGGTATGAAGGATTGTAGTTGGCCAATTAATTGTTCAGTAGTAGCAGCAGAGATTATGATTTGTCATGCAGAAGATGTTAGAAATTCCTGTTCCACAGCATGATCAAGAAAAGACAACAACTTATCATAATAACCATTAACATTTAACAAACTTATGGGTTTATGGTGAATGTGTAGTTGGGCCCAAGAGGAAATATGAAAGATCTCTTCCAATGTGCCTAGACCACCTGGTAAAGCAATGAAGGCATCAGCATGGTTAAACATTGCATTCATTCGAGCCGACATTATGGAGACCTGAAGTTCCTCTACAATTGTTTTTCCAATGATGTCACCTTGTGCTAAAGCTTCGAGGACGACCCCCAAAACTTGACTACCTCCTAAAAATGCAGCTAGTGACACACCTCCCATTAACCCAAAACTGCCTCCCACATACATTAAATGAATCTTTCTCTCAGCTAGCACTTGACCAAGATGATTTGCTGATTCTAAAAACTCCTTTTCTTTCCCAGGACTAGATCCACCAAAAACACAAATATTTCTTATATGATGACTTGAGGAACTTACCATTTCTACACACTTCTGTAGTTGTTGAATGTATGAGTTGAGTAGAAATGAAAGGAAGGAAGAGAGGGTTTTATAGATGAGAAATCAGAAAGGCAATCATATCACCTATATGTAGGCCAGCTGGAGTCTCACACACACTCTCTCTCTCTTTATTTATTTATTTATTTATTTACTTTTGAAAAAGCATGTGTATGTACAGGTAGTTGTGATTGTGGCTCACATCTTCCCTTGGTTTTACGTCCAAGAACGGCTTAAACGCCCTCTATGGGTCGGGGATAGGCTTCCCATCCAGTTTTCTTAAAAACTGGCAAACAGGGTCTTTTTTAGTCAGATTCCCAAGACTAAGTCGATCATGTTCTTTATGAAATAGTGGCCATAAATCATGAATTACACGATGCACATCTAGCAAGCAGGGTCTTTCTTAGTTAGATTCCCAAGACTAAGTCGATCATGTTCTTTATGAAATAGTGGCCATAAATCATGAATTGCACGATGCACATCTCCTCTAGGATGCGTCTCAAGAGTCCATAGAAGATTATCTAAAGACTCCTTACTCAGGTCATCCTTAATGAATTGTATTTTATCTTCACAGTTTATAGATACCATTCCGAAAGAACGACATTGTGTATTACAAGTCCATCTAGCACATCGATGACAGACTTCTAGTCATTTTGTACGACGTTTCTTTGCAAAGGTGCTTTTACCTGTTCCAAGCATGTGTGAAATGAAGGAATTAGAGGACTCACCTGATAATCGAACCTTTGTTTCAATCAACCAGCGAATATCTTCAGAAATTCCATGATTCATTAACAATCTCAATCTTGCACATCTAGCACGGTAAATTTTTGTAATCACATTCTGAGGCAGAGCGGGAAAATACTTTTTCAATTTTTCAAGATTAGTGTCCATTTTCAAATGAGAATTGGAAGAGAGATTCAAAGAATTGCACAAATATATACACAAATATCAGTAATTATGGGAAACTGAAAGAACCGACTTAAGTCACGGAGTACCGTTATCCGCCATTTGACCGGGGTGAGAGAAACTAGCAAAAATCACTCAAAAAGAAACACAAAAAAGAAAATGTGAGAAAAACAAAATAATCAACCTTTATCTACAAGATCATTCTGGGGTGAGTGAAACTAGCAAAAAAAATCACTAAAAACGAAACACAAAAACAATGTGAGAAAAATAAAATAATCAACCTTTATCTACAAGATCATTCAAACTAGTTGATTCATTTTCACTAGGAAAATTATCAAAGTAAGCTTTCAAACGATGTCCATTTTCCTTAAAATCATTGTCATTCATTGAATTCTCAATACTTATCAAAGTAAGCTTTCAAATGATTTCCAATTTCTTTAAAATCATTGTCATTCATTAAATTCTCAATATCATAGGCCCCATAAGGATTGCTCCATCCTGGTCTTAGCTCTCTAGGGAATGCATAGAGTTGAGAATTATAAAACAAAACTTTTTGAGTAGTATCAACTTTTTGACAATTTTCACAAGTTTTGCAGAATGCATGTGTGTCCATGAACATGGTGGGCCAATAAAATCCATTTTGAAAGATTTTTATAGCTGTCTTTTTTGACGAGAAATAACTTCCACATGCTTTAGAATGAAGAAGTTTAATGACACTACT
>NW_011501769.1:0-4379 GCF_000495115.2 Populus euphratica
AAATTTTATGTAATAAGCAAAATTAATAACGTCGACCTCGAATAATCCCTTTTGAATTCTCTTCTAGAACCTCTTATTAAAGAAACAGAGAAATCTTTGCTTTAAATTTCCAATCAGCCTTTATCATTCCTGAATAATTTATTTTAGATGACTATCAAATGTCTTGAAAGTTTGCATATCTAGATGAATTTATGCAACAACTTGATCATATTTAAATTGAGAATTCTTATAAAAACAAATCTTTAAATTGGTTGTAAAAAACAATGCTCTTAAGACTGTGGAAAGAAGTATAATCTAAGCATTCATCCCATCTAGGTAAATTTAAGCAGAAATACAATTAAAAAAATAACAATTCTTTAAAAGAAAAGCAAGATATGGAAAGAAAAATTCAAATCAATGTTTTATATATGAATAAAAAAGAAAAGGTCATTTTTTCAAGTCATGTTTATAGCAAGAAAAACAAGGCAAGATCCTCAAAAGGATTTTTGTTTTTTTTTTTACATTGATTCAAATATAGATATTAAATCATTGTTTGACAAAGAAGATGTAGCTTCATTAAAATTCACTTTTGATATTTTTGCAATATGCCCAACTCCTTTAGAAAAAAATCAAGTTCTTATTTAGAAATTTACAAACCCATTCAGGTTATTGCATTCTTTGACATTTGTTTAACAAGCTCTATAGCCAAACCTTTGGTTCTTTCTCCTTGCTATTTGGAGGAAACATACAAGGTATATTAAACTGGACAAATACAAGGTATTTTAAGTTGTGAATGGTGAAATTTTCATCATCAATGAAATATCAAAACATATTCTCATTAAAGTCTTTTTGGATACTTGGTTACTTATATACTTTTTGGCTCTCATCTTCCAACCAAAGATCTTCTCTTAAGGTTTAATGTCATCCAATAATTCAATAAAGTACATTAAGGTGCTTTTGGTCTTCTTTATAAAAGTCATAGTCTACATGAATTCCTAATTTATTCCCAGTAGAAACATTTAAAGCCTTCACCTCGTAGATTATCCAAACTTTTTGTGTAAATTCTCACTCAAAATTTCTTTAAAAGTGTCCTAAGCCTTAAAGGACTAATAAAAAATTCTTCATTACCTTTCTATTAAATAGGAATGAAAATATCAATCAAATAAAAGCTACTCATTGTAGAATAACTCTAGATCATAAGAATATTGCTACTCAGGAACTAGTAGAACTAAAAGAACACAATATCATTAAAGACCTAAATTCCTAGTGGGTATATTTAGCCTTCCATATCAATAATCGAGCAGAACAAGTGAGAGGAAAACCAAGATTTATTACTGGCTACAAGCTCCTCAATGCCTTTCTTTTCAATCTCAAATTTTCTTTTCTATGAAAATAAATTCTTATTTAGAAACTGCTAAATGCTACCATCGTTTCTAAATTTAATCTAAAGTTTGGGTTCTATAAGCTAAACATCAACCAAGTGACCAATATAAAACTACCTTTTATATACCAAATGATCACCACTAGTGGGTAATAATGCATTTCAGATTGAAAGTAATGACAAATATTTTTCAACTAATCATTTATTCAATAATTGTTTACACAGATGACATATTATTATTCTCATAATCTTTATAATGCGCTTCTACACTAGTTTCATACCACTATTCAGCATTATATTACTATACTTTCTCATAAGAAAACACAAATTAGTAGGCCATTCATTAAATGTTTTAGGCCTTAACATCAAAGAAGTTGAGATAGTGCTTCAACCATACATAACTAAAACTTTGCTAAACTTCTCCATTCATAATTTTTTTTTTTTTAAAACTGTAATAATTTATTGGCATTGCTAACTATATATTTTTTATTTCATTCCTTATATTTTCCAACACAAAAACATATTGTCCTTTTTGCTTATAAAGGAATTCTTGTAACGGTCCATTATTCATACCAATACACTTCAATGGTTTGAACAACTAACTCAATAACTTCTAACCTTATAAGTTATTTCTAATAAAAAAAGAATGCTATAAATGGATGCTGGCAATTATTTTTAGGATGCATTCTAATAAAGAAAAAAGAATGGTTAGTATATAATTTATGGTTATAAGAATGTAGCTTTCATGAACTTTAACTTTCACTATCATTTCACTTTCAAAGAAATGCTAGCAGTCAATCCAAGAATTAAAGAGTTTGAATCCCACATTTAGCATGACACCATTTTCATATTGAAATGGATATGTCCATTTTCCTAAAAATACTAAAAACCAAGCAAAAGTTCCTTCCTTAATCACAATTGCTCTAATAGGAACAATGGTTTGACATGCAATAGTTTGAAATTAAACATGTCAAAGAAATATATAAATTTCTTTCTAACCTATTATCTAAAACTCTCATACATCCTAACATAAAATCTATCATTTTTCTCATGTTTTATTTTAAGTCATCTAGTCCATCCTCTCTCACAATGAAAAAAATCTTCCATCTTGATAAGTATTTAATAGATCGTCTTTTGTCACTCTTCAACAAATCCATTCTATTCTCCTTTGTAAATATGGTCTTAGTAGTCGTAAGTTTTAGCCTCCTATCATATACTTCACTTATCCTTTTTTTATTTTATTCACTCTGTAAAATCACTTCTTGTTTGCATAACATGAATTGTTATTTTGGATTTACCTAACCTATATATACAAGATTGGTTGTATATTTTCTAAGCAAAATCTTTTAGTTTTTCTCTTTCAATGTCAGCTAGTCATTTTAGACCTGATAACCCTATTGTTCTAAAAAAATGGTTCAAAAATTTAACTCTATTAAAAATCAACAACAAATGATCTCTTAAATAGAAAATTATAAGACTCTAACATATTTGATCATAGATGCCATAATTATAATTGTGTTCAAATACCTCAAATGACATATATATAGTGGCATCATTTAGTTTATCACATGGCTTTACTTAACCAGTTAAGCACCACCTGATGTAGACACCTTCCAAGATACGATAAAATCATATTTGAATGGTTTCCAACTTGACCTAACAAGAACCTGTCTTGAAGAATCAAAGTTATATGAAATGATCACCATCACTTTACATCTATAAAAAGACACGAATGAGTAGTATAAAAGTACAACAAAGTTGATCAATCATTTGAAGAGTTTGCAAGTTTAATTAAGAACTTATTATGAAAATCACTCAACCACATAAAAGATAGCAAAAAATATCAATTTCTTTATTAAAAATAGTCTCTTCTAAAATAGTCTAACCTATAAAAGTCTCTACAAATGGGAATTTATATTAAATATAATCCTATGTCTAATAAGATATCCTTAATAGATAAGGATAAACCTTATAAATAATAATAATCAAATGAACTCAAATTTAAATGAAGGCCCTAATATCTCTAAAAAGCCTAATAATAACTAAAATATAAATAAAATGATAATTTAACTAATTTAAATAAGACTAATGTATTTTTTGTAATATACTGGTAGATCAAAGCCCAACTTAAAATGCATGGTTATCTCTTATCTTAATGAATTAAAAGGCATGTTATATATTACTGAAAATCTATAGATGTCTACTTTCTAATGCAACTAGAATCGTATTAAAATTCATTTTGTATTGGCAAATTTGAATCTTGTTTTGTTAATTTTTTTGTAATGTCTGAATGCCTATTAACAATCACTTCTTAACATGAATTACATTAATCAATGCTTGTTCTTTATTATTTAATATCTTGGCCCATGTATCTTGAAAAGGTCCATTGAACGCCTTTTTGAATATCTTAGCCCTATATCTTATCACTAGACCAATTAGAACTTCTAATGGATCTCTTGGTGTTATTTAGATCGCATCATGACTACTTTGGATCAACATTTTTTTATTCCAAGTACTTACCATGATTTTCTCAATATGGTATTTCCTGTGGAATATAAGAATCATATGATTGTCTTTTTAATCTCCATGATTAAGATAATTCACCTTCAAAAGATGATGTTAATTGATTAGTACTTAAAAGTGTATTTTTATCAAGGTTATATCATCATTTTGCACTTAAAGTATCAATAACTCCTTAACTAAAACATCTTTTATAATAACATTTCTAATAATACAAGATACCTTTAAATTGTGGTAAATGTTCATTTTAAATGCACGCCTATCATATAAATGAAAGGATTGATTGATGAGTTTAAGAACTGAAATTGAAAGGAGAAAGAGATGGCCATACTTAGAAAAGAGATGTTGGTGCAATCCAAACTGAAACACTGTTTGGTAATTGGGTCATATCTGGAGTTATAGATCTCGGATTTAGGTCTACTTTAATTGGATGAAAAGATAAGACATAGGCCTATAAATTTTATGGGAACCCAAGATTTAAAAAGGTCATTTTCAAGTC
>NW_011501769.1:4389-13749 GCF_000495115.2 Populus euphratica
TTCAAGGTGAAAAGGTTACACTAATGTTGTAAGAATAAGTATAGTGTAAACTTAATATGGACTTTAATGTTTGATGCTAACATGTTTTGTATTTGTTATCTTGTTCACTCTTTAATACTTTGCTTGTTAAATGACTAATCTAGATTTATGTTGTATAACACTTGATATAACAAATACTTGACACTTTCACAACCCATACTGTATTGTATAACCGACACTAGAGCTATGAAAAGAACTTGATTTATTGTTAATATAAGTTACAGTCATAAATGCCAGACGAGATTTTCAAATACTAGCATTAATCAAAGAAGATAACTAATGTAATCACGTTAACAATTTATAATATGATTGGAACCTCTTTTTATGTGTGGTTTCCAATTGAATAATAAGAGTTTATATTTTACTTGTTTGAGATACCATTCGTGGATCCTCTAACCTTGACATTTGTTGTTATCATTGTTTAATCCTTACGTCAATCTTCTATCTTAAAGTTCTCATTAACTTCTTCTTCTTCTTTTTCTTCTTCTTCTTCTTCTATTATTATTATTATTATTAGTATTACTACTACTACTAATACTACTAGTATTATTATTAGTATTATTATTATTATTACTATTATTAGTAGTGTTATTAGTATTATTACTATTTTTATTGTTGTTGTTATATTATTATTGTTTATAATTTATACAATTAACCTCCCTGTAGTTGACCCCGGTCTTGCCGGGTTATTTATTACTTCGACACTCCTACACTTGGGAGAAGACATCAATTTTTTGGTCATGTCATTAATAATGATGACTCAAGCTCTTGAGACTTCTCCTTTAACCTAGCTAGCAAATGCATAAGATTTGATGATCATGGTTTTATATCTTTTTAATGATATCGTAAAATCTTTTGTTTTTCACTACTTTTGTAATTATTATATGTTAAAGCAGTCAAGTCATTTCTATATTTTACTTTTATGTTATCTAGTGTGTATTTACTTTAGTTTGCTTTTATAAAAAATGCTTGTATATCTTGTTAACCATGTTTGTAAAAATCCTTTTATAAATATATGCTGAAGCTCTCATTTAAGGGTATTTAGAATGTTTATATTTATCACTCCCTCTTCCTTTTATCCTATTTGTATTATATTTATCTCTCTCTCTCTCTCTCTCTCTCTCTCTCTCTCTCTCTCTCTCATCTTATATGTTTTATATTTATTGCTCCGTCTCTTCCCCTCCCCCTCCCCTCCCTTTCTATTTAAAAGAGTCAATTTATCAATATGGCATTTTAAATAGTGTGATTTAGCTTTTTAGTTTTTTTTTTCTCTTATAGGGTACTTCAATGAAAAATGGCATTTTGACCAGCCATTTTTTATTTTACATAGAGTGAGAAAAGAGAGATTGGAAGTTTAAAGAGAAAAAATAATTAAAATTTCCCCCTTCATTTTATGGCTTCCTAAAAATAAAAAAACATATAGTAATGGATCTTCATTGATTTTAGCATCCCATATAGCTATGCTCCTAAAGAATCCAAATCAATAAATAAAGAGCCATTTTAGTAGATTTTGCTTCCTCTTCATATAACTCTTCTATTAGACATGACCTAAGTCTATATGTCTTAAGTCTAAAGAATTTTTATTTAAAGAATAATAAAAATTAAAAACAAAAACACCTTTCTCTATAATAGTGAAATGATGTTTTTGCTCTTCAAAAAAAATAAAAAAATACAATTGCCTTCATGTTTTGAATTTTTTGGTTTTTTTCACATGTCACATTTGTCATTAGAGGGTTTTTCAGGGGTATAATTGTAATTTTCATCTTTTTATACACAGTAAAATGATATGATTACCCCCATAATAAAAATAAAACTGATAAAAAGGCATAAATATCTTTTCATTTAATCATGTACAATAACTAAAAAAGTATGCTTTAGGGATAAAAAAAATTAAATTGTAGGTTTAAGGGCCTTTGTTTTTTTTACTTCAAGTTTTTTTTAATAATTACTGATTAGTACTTAAAAGTGCATTTTTATCAAAGTTTTATATTATCATTTTGCACTTGAAGTATTAATAACTCCTTAACTAAAGCATGTTTTATAATAATATATCTAATAATATAAGATACCTTTAATTTATGGTAAATGTTCATTTTAAATGCAGGCCTATCACATAAATGAAAATATTGATTGATGACTTTAAGAACTTAAATTGCAAGGATAAAGAGATGGCCAAACTTAGAAAAGAGATGTCGGTGCAATCCAAACCGGAACACTGTTCGGTAATTGGGTCATATCTAGAGCTATATATCTCAGATTTAGGTCCAATTTATATGGATGGAAAGGTAAGACATAGGCCTACAACTTTCATATGGAGCCCAAGATCTAAAAAGGCCATTATCAAGTCCAAATTGTAGCAACAACAAAGAAGCCCGAATCTATCTTCCAGCCCGAGCACTGTTCGGTATTTTGGCCATATCTGGAGTTCTAGAAGTCCAAATGAGCTGAAGTTTTTACACAAGAAAGCTGAGACAATTGCCTACAACTTTCATGTTTGCAACTGGCTCCAATTTTGACGTTATCAATGACGTTTTGGGCAGACAAGAGAAGATAAGGATTGTCACCAAGTCAAAAGTTGGTCACCCACTTATCAATTAGTCATCAAATCAATAGTTCCCATTTTTGGCCTATAAAAGGAGGCATTTGCCATGCATTTAGGCATCTTGGTGTTCAGATCAAGATCATGCTCTTCCTTTCTCTCTTTGTATTTTTTATGCTTTGTTTTCATTAATATTAAGTTTATGCCTTTCATTTCCTTTCCTTTACTTAGTTAACTTTTATGTTCTTATTTTGTTTATCTATTTTGCTTTCTTTCATTATGTCTAGCTAAGTTAATTATGTCAAGGTGAAAAGGTTACACTAATGGTGTAAGAATAAGTATAATGTAAACTTAATATGGACTTTAATGTTTGATACTAACATGTTTTATATTTGCTATCTTGTTCACTCTTTAATACTTTGCTTGTTAAATGACTAATCTTGATTTATGTTGTATAACACTTGGTACAACAAATGCTTGGCACTTTCATAGCCCATAATGTATGGTATAACCGACACGGTACCAATACATAGGAGGCACATGCGCACTATAAATGAAGAGTGCGATGTCTCCTGATAGAAGAGAAGTCTCTTTTACCATGTTGTTGGATGCACCACCATGTTTTTTTCCCTCCTGATAGGGCGCATGTCTGTGACGGTGGGGTCGTTTGTCACCGATCCATCTTTGTTTCTTTTTTTCTCTCTCTCCTGCCTAAAAAATACAAGTTGATCCTATTTGTTTTTGATATTTCAACTTTAATCCTTGTTCTCTTGATTTTTATTTTTTTTCTTAATGCTTTTGTTAAAGGTTTATTTGTTTTTAATTTAATTGTTCAAATCTAATTTATCACATATATTTATTCTTCAATTTAATCATTCTTCATTTAGTTTATAATTTTTTTTCTTACACATTTTGTAAAAAAAATTTATGGTTATTTATTTTATTTTTAATTCAAGTTTATTCTCTATTTTATATATATTTATATAGCGAACCCGCAGTATAGTATGTGCTCATGTCTGGTCATATTTTTAAAAGTTTCTGAACTGGGATGGTTACTTCCACGAATTGTTTAATGGGTGAAATTCTTTTAGCTCAAGTAAAAACGACAGTGCTCCATTAATTTACGATGTATGACTATGATTGAAGAGTACGAGAATTTGATGTATATATTGTGTCTCTCTCTAAGGACTCCACATCTCATTATGCTCATTTATGACCATGAAAGCGATCAGCACACTAGGCAGTGGAGGTGTCCAATTTGAGGCCAAGTAGTTATGATTAGGGCAGAATACAAGGGCACATCAAGTTTTGCCGCTAGTGACATGTAACTTTTCACTGGATCGAGAAGCCATACATGAAGGGATCAGAATAGCTCCGTACATTCAACAAACTTGTGGTGAAGGTGCATCCTAATCCGGTCACTGGTTAACTGGCAGTATCTTTCGAGGGGTTTTTATCCTCGTATTTTCCGAAAGTGAAAGGGCAAGGGAGAGGTGGTTCTTTCCTTCTTCATTGCTTCACCACTGTCAGGAGGCAAACTCTCATTGTCACTTGAGTTTCCGGTCTCTTTCTAAGTGGTTCATTTGCAAAGTGTGACTGTTCATATTGATACAGTCGCATGATAGCAGCCATTATTTAAGGTCAGCAGAGAAACTTTTTAGCGTAGGTTGTATGTCTATGTCATTCCCAACTTAATCGATCAAGGTTACAAACATTAATCTCTGCAAAAAGATGGCATTTATATTTCGGGCAAACGTCTCAATGTTTTCTTAAGTGAATGAATATACAATCAGTCCAAAACTGAAAGATTTTATTGATTGCATATATAATGCAGAGACAAAGGGATTCTTCAAAGTTCGAACATATAATACCTTACTACTTCCAATATATTCTCACGGGAATGAATTAAATATTGATTTTTTTTTTTGATAGTTTTAATCTTTCCATTTCCTTGTTTGGAGTCTAATACTAATTGTAAAGTTCGAAGAGCCTTAAAGCGTAAAAACTAAGAAAAGAAAGAAAAAAATACAAAAATCTTATGATGAATTATACATAAGTACTAGATGAATCTTATGATAAGCCCAAATTATTAATTTTATATGTAGCCATAATTTTGGAAAAAATAATTTAATCTTAAGAATGAATTAATTGAGAAAAAAAAAGAGGAGCAAAAATACTGAATTGAAGACGTCATGTGGAGGTAGTTTATGACTTTATGCAATCCTTATATGGCAAACATTCTTTCTCAAAGGCATGGAAAACATTTTAATGCTCGCGGAAGTAACTAATTTGGCATCTCAAAAGCTACAACATATAAAATCAAAATTAGTGCATTTTCCCTATCAGGTTGTTGGTTAGTGATTGTTGGCGTAGCTCTTCTTCCTTTAAACTTTGGTTCGAGTCTTAGTGGGAGTGGGGCTGGCGAGTTGTTTCCTTCGCGTCTCTACTGAGTCCTCTCTGTGTGGTACGCCTGTCACCCTCGCGGTGCCTTCACTGGGCTTGCAGGATGTTCAGTGGGCCATGAACTTAGTCGTGGTGCGCGCAAACTGGCCTGGACACCCACGTTAATCAAACAAAAAAGAATTAGCGCATTTTAAAAATATTTTTGAAAAAAATTATTTTTTTTATTTTTTATTAAATGTAAATTAATATATTTTTAATCTCATAAGTTAATAAATATGTTGAAATATAATTATAATCAATAAACTAGCTAGTCTCGGTGTATCAAATTAATTTGATTATAAGAATTTACCTATAATAAAATTCATTGTAGCAATATTATAATTAGACAATTTTGATCGCATTTCATTACACCATCAAAATTTGATTACATATTCATTCTAATTGTTCTTTTACTTTGCTTTCTTCTCCTCGTAACAAGAACAAAATCCAAAAGCAACATTCTCCATTTTCAATGCAAGGAAGTGACCATTGGTGAATTTAGTTGGTATTCCAAGATATAAAGGAAAGTTATGAAGTTGTGAAAACTTCGCTTTATTTGGATTTTTATGGCTTTGACTTGTACAAATAGAATGATTGGGCTTAAGTACTCGTTAGTGAGATGATAAGGTGACATTCATGAGCTTTTTTACAAAAAGTAAGTTGATATAATTAAAAAGTTAATATCTTATTCTAAATATAAGAGTGTTAAAATAATAAATAACATGGCAGGACCGAGATCGATTCATAGAAAGGTTAACTATATAAATTATTATTATTATTATTATTATATATATATATATATATTAACAAAGAGTTAAAAGAGATTTTTAAGATGTGAGATTAATATGAGGATTAAACAATAATAAAAGTAGATGCCAAGGTTAAAGGGTCTACTAAAATGGTATTAGAAATAAGTATGATATAAATTTTTTTTATTACTCAATTGAAAACCACACATGAAAAGGGTTCCAATCGGATGATTTATCCTTAATAGTTTATTATAAATTTTTAACATGATTATATGAATTATCTTATTTTAGTAATCCTATACTTTTAAATATTGTCATGAATTTATGATGCTAACATATGTAAACAACAAATCAAGTTTCTCTCATAACAACGATGCCGGTCAAAGATTATGAAGGATCAAACATTTGATGTATTAAGTATTATACAACACAAATCTAGATTAATTATTTAACAAGCAAGATATTAAGAATTGATAAGATAAAAAGATAAGATGTATTAATAACAAACTTTATTGAATATAAATATTAAAGTTCATGTTGAATTTATATTATATATATTCTAACACCTTTAGTGAAACCTTTTAACACCTTAACATAATAAACTTAACTAGACATAATAAAGATAAAAAAATATAAATAAACAAGATAAGAACATAATTATGATATAAGTTAACTAAGAGTGGTAAAGGAAATGAAAATCATAAACAAGAAATTACTATAACATAAAATAAAACTTAAACACTACAAAAATACAAAGAAATCAAAAACATGATCTGATATAAGAATTAAGATGCCTAAATAAATGAAAAATACCTCCTTTTATAGGCTAAAATTCAGAGCTATTCATTTGGTAATGAATTATTGATGTAGTGGCCAACTATTGATTTCGTGAACTTAGTGGACAGCATCACCTAAGCATTTTGACTGGATGAAATGACATTAATGCAATCAGAATTTGATAAAGTGTTCTTCATGAAAGTTGTTGGAAATCATCTCCTCTTTCCACCCGTAACATTTTAAAGCATTTGGATCACTAAAACTCGAGATATGGCTAAAATACTGAGTAATGCTTCTAGTGGATGTGGTGGATAGCTCTCAAGCTCTTATTTAGATGAAATGTCATTACTAATATCAAAACTTAAGCAGTAGTCCTTGTGAAAGTTGTTTGAAATTATTTTATCATTGTACCCATCAAATTTGACATTATTTTGACTTCTAGAACTTCAGCTATGGGTAAAATTCTGAGTAGTGTTTAGGTTTGATTACAAGATAGATTCTGACTTCTCTTTTGTGGCTAAACTTCAAATTTGAAAATGACAGATTTGGGTCTTCCACTCTTCAAATTTGGAGGTCCATGTCTTGTAGAACAATAAACCAAACATACATCCAAGGTCCACAATTCCAGATATGATCAAATGACTGAATGCTTCGATCCTACTACTAATAGACTTTAAACAACCATGGATGCTTTTCTTATTGAATTTGAGCATTTTTATTCTCATATGGTATCTAATTCAGTCCTTCAAGGAGAGTCTATAAATGAACACTAGAATTGATACATGATATCTCCAACTACAACCATAACTCCTTTACTACTGTTGACAATCTAGTAGCTCCAACCATTGATGATGATTTAGCCCCAAGTCCAATAATGGCTTTAACTATAACCACGACTCCACCTACTATCGACAATTTAGTAGCTTCAACCACCAGACAAACTAGAGAGTATGGAACTAAAATTGATGGAATACATCATAATGAAGAGGTATTGATTAATAGAAAGGTTATAAATTAAGAAGCTAAAAAATCCCCTTTCTTTATAACACACGAATCTCCACTGAGAACAATCCTAAGGTAAGCTCTAATTTCACTCCTCAATTTACTACTAACTTCAATACTCTTATGGAATATGTGTTGCCTTTCAGACACAACCAAGGAAAGCCATATAATAAGTATTTTCCTGTTATAGGAAAAAAAAGTCCAAATACCCTATTAGTAATTACATGTCTACTCAATATTTATCTAATATGATAGAAACATTATCTTCCTGTAACATTCCAAATAATATGGAGGAAGCATTAATCAATTCTAAATGAGCACAAGATATACAATATGAGATGAAAGCTTTACAGAAAAATAGTCATAAAAGTTGATACCATAATTTAAATGGAAGAAGACAATGAGGTGCAAATGAGTGTTCTTAATTAAATACAAAGCTAATGGATCCATTGACTAATATAAGACAAGGTTGTTGGCAAAAAGATTCACTCAGATATACGATATTGATTATATGAAGACTTTCTCACTGGTTATTAAACTAAATATTGTTAGAGTTTTACTATTTGTTGCAGTGAATTTAAATTGGCCATTACTCCAGCTCGACATAAAGAATGCCTTTATCCATAATGATCTTTAATGCTACTAAAGTTAGTGGTGTTCTTATATTAAACCAAAACTTTTATTATAGAATATCATATAAAATCTTAAAAAGGTTTATGACTATTTAACACTTATTATGGTCATGTGTTAAAATCTTATTTTCATAAATATTTACAAGAGAAAACCATAACTCTTGTAAAAAATGACATCACTTCTATATTTAAATAGGTGGAATCATATATGTATTTATTAGACTAAGCATAAACTTTAAATGTCATTAAGAGTCGTCACTTATTCTCTTTTATGTAATAGAATGCATTAAATATTATCAGAATAGGGTCCGAAAATAATTATCAGTGTCCAACAGATACTAAACAGTAACTTGTTATTACCTATTAAACTTAAAGATAGGCTTTTTTCTAATTCAAAGTTGGGTTCCTATTATTGGTATCTTTAATAATAGGTTTCAATCCCATTCCACTAGTTTTTTTTCCCTTATCATGTTTCTAGATAGTCTTTTTATGAGCAGATCCACTAAATTATTCACAACTTTTATATAGACAATGGTGATTACCCCATTTATAGTCAACTTTTAAACATATCCATGTCGAATACTTATATGACTTGATTTACCATTATAAATATTACTGTAAGCTCAAGACATAGTTGTTTCACTATTGTATTGTAAAGATATAACTGACATAGGTTATGGTCATAACTTGATATCTAATAATAGATTTCTTATTTATTACCTTCTTTATTTGCAACAGTAATAGCAATAAATTTTGATTTTATAGTAGAATGAGAGATACATGTTTGTTTCATATATACCCAAGTTATCACACCTTATCCAAATGAAAAAATCCATCATAATGTGGATTTATTATCACTTGAACTAGTTAACCAACTTGTATCACAATATCCTTCCAATACTACTAAAAAAATAGAATAAAACAAGCTCAAATTGATCATTCTTTCGAGATAATCAAAGACTTTTGCAATAACCTTTCAATTATTTGTATTCGACTTCATGTATATCTTAATAACTTGCATATAGCAAAAGATATTTTTAATTTTATACAATGTATAACATACATAATATTTTTAATAACACTAATGACACAACGAAAAGATTGTTGTCTTCTCCCAAGTGCAGGAGTGTCGAAGTAATAAATAACCCGGCAAGACCGGGGTCGAACCACAAGGAGGTTA
>NW_011501769.1:14820-27174 GCF_000495115.2 Populus euphratica
TTTAGTTAATGAGTTATTGATACTTCAAGTGCAAAATGATGATATAAAACCATGATAAAAATGCACTTTTAAGTACTAATCAACTAACATATTCTAGTTGTGCTATTATTTTATCACAATTATCATTTAACTTCATATTAAAGTCAAATAGAGGTATTCATCTCCTTTATAATAAGATGTTTAAACTTATCAAGTATTTTCCCATAATGTGACTAATTAAGTGCATAACTACTACTATATATTTTAACTTTGATACTTAAAATTGTAACCATTTCACTAAGATTTTTCATTTTAAAAATAGAAGTAAGATACCTTTTGGTTTCAACTATTCCAATCATATCGATGCTAAAGATTAATATGTCATCTACGTAGAGACAAATAATCACACTAAATTTTATATATATATAAATTTGGAATAAATACTTTTATCAACATCTTTCTGATGAAAACCATTTAACAAAATTTCACTATCAAACTTCTCATGCCATTGTTTTGGAGTTTGATTTAAACCATATAAAGACTTTACTAATTTATAAAATTATTTTCTCATTTTCAAGAAATATAAAACCCTCGAGTGGCTTCATATACACTTTCTCATTTAAATCTTCATTCAGAAAAGTCGACTTAACATCAATTTAATGAACATATAATTTATAAATTGATACTAAAGCAAATAAAACTATAATAGATGTAATTCTTATCACTTGAGAACAAGTGTCAAAATAATCAACAACTTTTTTAGCAACCCTGATGCTTGAATTCAGATTTATCTCCATGAAATTAAAAATCTTAAAATTATTATTAAATAATTTGGGTATGGAAAAATATAAAGAGTTGGCGAGAAAATACTATCTTTAAGGTGTTTATTTGTCCCATATAGAAACAACACATCTATAATACAACTAAACCCTCTAAACCTCTAAAAAACCAAGAATAAAAGACAAAGGAAATAAAATATGTTTTTTTTATGTATTTTTCCTCTACGTAGTAACAAGTTTATATATACTTGAAAATAGATATGGATTAATTAACTCATTACAAGTATGAACTAATTAGGCTAAAAATAGCTAAGAATGAACACTTTGTTGACGAATTTACCAAAACAGTAACAACAACTTCAACCAATTTAAATAATATGTAACTGAACTCTAATTAACCTAAAATTATAACACAATATAATCTTATGTGTTTAGTAGCTTCCTGTAAATTTTTAGCTCAATCTGATATACCTTTTGCGAGAGATATTTGGTATCGCAAAACTAATCAGTATGTATTTTATAGCAAAATTCAGATCTAATTTAGTTTATATTATATTATTTAGGGTTGTCATGGATGAAAGCTACATTGACAGTAACTATCTTTCTCCCTCCATGTTTTTTTCTAACTTTTTTCAACAAATATAAATGATAAGTATGGATTATTTTTGTATGATCTAACATTCATGGTTTTATTTAGCTTTTTATGTTTGAGATTTTTTTATTTTTATTTGTATCTATAGTTTATTCAAGGATACATTATAAATCAAAAAACACTACTATTATATTGGGGTTAAAAGTTACAAAATTATTAGACCTCTTTATGAAAAAATGATTTGATATTTGGTATTTGATCTTAATCTTGATTCTTTTATTAATAATGCTTGATAGTGCAGCCATTTCTTTTATTAATAAATGGTGACAAGAAGTTTCTAGAATTGAAATAGATATGAAAAAGTTCAATTCTGGACAACTTAAAACAAGAAGTTTTTTAAAAATTCATTGAAAAATTCCTCATTTAAAAAGGACGAGATGCTACTAAACTTTAATAAATTACTATTTAATTGTTGAGTATGTTCACATTTCCATTAAATGCAACTTTCATGATATCTTTATTTAAGTCTTATAAAAAAATGCAATGACGATCTGTGTAGGTGTATAAATCTTCACCTCAAATAAATTATCATCATTAATAATGTATAAAATTCATTTTAAGATATTGATTATTTAGAATTAGGAAAATAAATATCAAGTTAAAGCATCATCAAGAACAAAAAAAACCTTTAAGATTCGATCTCTATAAGCTAATTGAGCAAAATTCTTGCAAGAAAATTCTACCATGAAAACCTATCCTTCATTTTTTAGTAGACATATTTATTTTTTTTCTCTGCATTATTAATAACATCAATATCAAAAATATCACAACGATGTGATCACTCTCTTATTGCTAAAACATATGTGAAGTATTGAGCCTTAAAAAAACTTCAATGCTTATCCCGTATAATTGCATATTGATAATTACATGCTGAAAGTTAAGTTTTCATTCCAATGCCTTAACTATTATCATGTGGTGTTCGCTTTCAATATGTACATTATTTTCCACATGTTTACCTGATGCATCATTTAATTACTAAGAAATAAATTCTTTTTTTTATTTCTTATTTTTGTTTTTGTTGAGAAGCCTCCATTTAACCTCCAGGATTATAATCCACATCTTAATTAAACTCTTTTTTTTTAGACTTAATTGATCTCTACATTTTTCAAAAATTTATAACCAAGATTTTCATCGAAA
Organism: Populus euphratica; assembly: GCF_000495115.2. NCBI lineage: Eukaryota > Viridiplantae > Streptophyta > Magnoliopsida > Malpighiales > Salicaceae > Populus > Populus euphratica. The sequence continues at coordinate 17,368 of NW_011501769.1, forward strand.
TTGGCACAAATTTGTAACAAATCACTTTTAACTCTCTCTAAAAATGTATAATTTCTCATGCATATATAAATGTAGATTTCAGATACAAAATACTATGAAATGTCAACAAAAGTACTGATTAGTACTTAAAAGTGCATTTTTATCATGGTTTTATATCATCATTTTGCACTTGAAGTATCAATAACTCCTTAACCAAAGCATATTTTATAATAATATATCTAATAATACAAGATACCTTTAATTTACAAGAAAGCTGAGACAATTGCCTACAACTTTCATGTTTGCACCTGGCTCCAGTTTTGACGTTATCAATGACGTTTTGGGCAGACAAGAGAAGATAAGGATTGTCACCAAGTCAAAAGTTGGCCACCCACTTATCAATTAGTCATCAAATCAATAGTTCTCAATTTTGGCCTATAAAAGGAGGCATTTGCCATGCATTTAGGCATCTTGGTTTCCAGATCAAGATCATTCTCTTCCTTTCTCTCTTTGTATTTTTTATGCTTTGTTTTCATTAATATTAAGTTTATGCCTTTCATTTCCTTTCCTTTACTTAGTTAACTTTTATGTTCTTATTTTGTTTATCTATTTTGCTTTCTTTCATTATGTCTAGCTAAGTTAGTTATGTCAAGGTGAAAAGGTTACACTAATGGTGTAAGAATAAGTATAGTGTAAACTTAATATGGACTTTAATGTTTGATACTAACATGTTTTATATTTGTTATCTTGTTCACTCTTTAATACTTTGCTTGTTAAATGATTAATCTTGATTTATGTTGTATAACACTTGGTACAACAAATGCTTGGCACTTTCATAGCCCATAATGTATGGTATAACCGACACCTGAGCTATGAAAGGAACTTGATTTGTTGTTAACATAAGTTATAATCATGATGCTTGACGAGATTTACAAGTATTAGCATTAATTGAATAAGATGACTAATGTAATCATGTTAACAATATATAATCTGATTGGAACCTCCTTTGTGTGTGGTTTCCAATTCAATAATAAGAGTTTATACTATACTTGTTTGATATACCATTAGTGGAACCTCTAACCTTGACATTTGTTATTATTATTGTTTAATCCTTACATTAATTTTCCATCTCCAAGTTCTCATCATCTTCTTCTTCTTCTCTTTCTTTATTATTATTATTATTATTATTATTATTATAGTTATTATTGTTATTGTCATTGTTGTTATTATTGTTATTACTATTATTATTGTTGTTGTTATTATTATTATTGTTGTTGTACTATTGTTGTTTATAATTTGTACAATTAATCTCCCTGTGGTTCGACCCCGGTCTTTCCGGGTTATTTATTACTTCGACACTCCTGCACTTGGGAGAAGACATCAATCTTTTAGTCGTGTCAAGTACCCAATTAAAAAAAGAAAATTAAACATATTTAGAGTTAAATTGAGACAAAAAGTAAACATGTTTTACTTTGAATGATATTTCAGCATGAAAAAGTTGATAGATTTCATACATTTCATGCTTAGCTAACAATTACATGGAATAAATCAGGAGATTATCTCATAAATTTCTGCACCTGTTTACCACTAGGTTTGAAGGCATATTTCATCAGTATTGGATTGGTTTTGATGCCTATCAATGATAAATGATAAAAACATGACCATGGATGAATTTATTGGCGGCATATATAAAAAAAATCCATAGTGACTAGGTCTATTACCAGTCTTATTCAAGATAAAAATACCTCTAAATGAAGCATTGCTCTTTTAATCTTCATGATTTAGAGAAATATTATCATGATATGTCCAATAAATACCATGTAATAAGCAAAATTAATGATGTCAACTTTGAATAATCCCTTTTAAATTCTTTTTTAAGCCTCTTATTAAAGAAACATAGAAATCTTTGCTCTTAATGTCCAATTAGCATTAGTCATTCTTGAATAATTTATTTTAGATGGTTATCAAATTTCTTGAAAGTTTGCATATCCAGATGAATTTATGCAACAACTTGATCATCTTAAAATTGAAAATTCTTATAAAAAAAACCTCTAAATTGGTTGTAAAAAGCAATGCTCTTAAGACCGTGGAAAGAAGTATCATCTAAGCATTTATCTCATCTAGGTAAATTTAAGCAGAAATACAATTAAAAAAATAAAAATTATTTAAAAGAAAAGCAAGACATGAAAAGAAAAATTCAAATCAATGTTTTATATACGAAAAGAAAAGAAAATGTCATTTTTTCTAATTATGTTTATAGTAGGAAAAACAAGACAAGATCCTTAAAAAGATTTTTGTTCTTTTTTACATTGATATAGATATAGATATTAAATCATTGTTTGACAAAGAAGATGTAGCTTCATCAAAATTCACTTTTGATATTTTTGCAACATACCCAACTCCTTTAGAACAAATTCAACTTCTCATTGAGAAATATGCAAAGCCCATTCAAGTTATTGCATTCTTTGATATTGGTTCAAAAAACTATATAGCCAATCCTATGGTTCTTTCTCCTCACTTCAACGGCTTTAATAACTAGCTTAATAACTTCCACCCTTATAGGTCATTTTTAATGGAAAAAAAAAATTCTATAAATGGATGCTAGTAGTTATTTTTAGGATGCAGTCTAATAAAGAAAAAGAATGGTTAGCATATAATCTATGGTTATAAGAGTATAGCTTTCAAGAACTCTAATTTTCACTGTTATTTCACTTTCAAAGAAATGCTAGCAGTCAATGAAGGAATTAAAGAGTTTGAATCCCACATTTAGCATGACACCACTTTCATATTGAAATGGATATGTTCAGTTTCCTAAAAATACTGAAAACCAAGCAAATGTTCCTCCCTCAATCACAATTGCTCTAATAGAAACAATAGTTTGAAATTAAACATGTCAAAGAAATGTATAAATTTCTTCCTAGCCTATTATCTAAAACTCTCATAAATCCTAACATAAAATCTATCATTTTTCTCATATTTTATTTTGAGTCATCTAGTCCATCATCTTTCATGATGAAAACAATCATGACTTTATTCACTCTTCAACAAATTCATTCTATTCTTCTTTGTAAATATGGTCTCAATAGTCGTAATTTTTAGCCTCCTATCATATACTTCACTTATCCTTTTTTGACTTTATTCACTCTGCAAAATCACTTCTTGTTTACATAACATGAATTGTTATTTTGGATTTACCTAACCCATATATACAAGAAAAATCTTTTAGCTTTTCTCTTTCAATGTCAGCTAGTCATTTTAGACCTGATAACCCTCTTATTCTAAAAAAAATGGTTCAAAGAAATTGACTCCATTAAAAATCAACAATAAATGATCTCTCAAATAGAAAATTATAAGACTCTAACATATTTGATCATAGATGTTACAAATTATAATTGTGTTAAAATACATCAAATGACATATATGTAGTGGCATCATTTAGTTTATCACTTGGCGTTACTTAACAAGCTAAGCACCACCTGATGTAGACACCTCCCACGATACATTAAAATCAAATTTGAATAGTTTCCAACTTGATTCAACAAGAACCTGTCTTAGAGATATCAAAATTATATGAAATGACCACTATCACCCTACATCTATAAAAAGACACGAATGAGTAGTATAAAAGTACAACAAAGTTGATTAATTATTTGAAGAGTGATTAATACTTAAAAGTGAATTTTTATCAAGGTTTTATGTCATCATTTTGCACTTGAAGTATCAATAACTCCTTAACTAAAATATGTTTTATAATAATATATCTAATAATATAAGATACCTATAATTTGTGGTAAATGTCTATTTTTAATGCAGGCCTATAACATAAATGAAAGGATTGATTGATGACTTGAAGAACATAAATTGCAAGGATAAAGAGATGGCCAAACTTAGAAAAGAGATGTCGGTGCAATCCAAACCGGAACACTGTTCGGTAATTGGGTCATATCTAGAGCTATATATCTCAGATTTAGGTCCAATTTATATGGATGGAAAGGTAAGACATAGGCCTACAACTTTCATATGGAGCCCAAGATCTAAAAAGGCCATTATCAAGTCCAAATTGTAGCAACAACAAAGAAGCCCGAATCTGTCTTCCAGCCCGAGCACTGTTCGGTATTTTGGCCATATCTGGAGTTCTAGAAGTCCAAATGAGCTGAAATTTTTACACAAGAAAGAGAGTTTGCAAGTTTAATCAAGAACTTATTATGAAAATCACTCAACCACATAAAAGATAGCAAAAACTATTAATTTCTTTATTAGAAATAATCTTTTTTAAAATAGTCTAACCTTTAAAATTCTCAACAAATGGGTATTCATACTAAATATAATCCTAAGTCTAATAGGATATCCTTAATAGATAAGGATAAACCTTGTAAATAATAATAATAATAATAACTCAATGAACTCAAATTTAAATAAAGGTCCTTATATCTCTAAAAATCCTAATAATAACTAAAATATAAATAAAACAATAGTCTAACTAATTTAAATAAGACTAATGTATTTTTTGTAATATGTTAGTAGATCAAAGCCCAACTTAAAACACATGGTTATCTCTTGTCTTAATGAATTAAAAGGCATGTCATGTATTACTGGAAATCTATGAATGTTTGTTTTTCAATGCAACTAGAATCGTATTAAAATTTATTTTATATTGGCAAATTTGAATCTTTTTTATTTTATTTTTATTGTAATGTCTAAATGCCTACTAATAAGCATTTCTTAACATGAATTAAATTAATCAATGCTTGTTTTTTTATTTAATATCTTCCTGAAGTCCACCCTAGTTCCATTGAACACCTTTTTGAATATCTTAGCCCTATATCTTATCACTAGACAGAACTTCTAATGGATCTCTTGCAACATTTCTTTATTCCAACTACTTACCATGATTTCCTCAATACAGTATTTCCTGTGGAATATCAGAATCATGTGAGTTGTCTTTTTAATCTCTATGATCAAGATAATTCACCTTCAAAAGATGATGTTAATGATGATGACTCAAACTCGATGTTAATGATGATGACTCAAACTCTTAAGACATCTCCTTTAACCTAGCTAGCACAAGCATAAGATTTGATGATCATGGTTTTATATATTTTTAATTATATCATCAAATCTGTTATTTTTCACTACTTTTGTAATTATTATATGCTAAATGTTATCTAGTGTGTATTTACTTTAGTTTGCTTTTATAAAAGATGCTTGTACATTTTGTCAGCCATGTTTGTAAAAATCATTTTATAAATATATGCTGAAACTCTCATTTAAGGGTATTTAGAACATTTATATTTATCACTCCCTCTCCCTTCTATCATATTTATATTATATTTATCACTCGCGCACTCTCTCTCTCTCTCTCTCTCTCTCTCTTTTATCCTATTTGTTTTATATTTATCACTCCCTCTCTCTTCCTCTCCCCCTCCCCTCCTCTTCTATTTAAAGAGTCAATTTGCCAATATGACATTTTAAATAGTGTGATTTAGCTTCTTTTTTTTTTTCTTATGACGTACTTCAATGGAAAAAAAGAGTCAATTTGCCAATATGGCATTTTAAATAGTGTGATTTAGCTTCTTTGTTTTTTTTTTCCTTATGAGGTATTTCAATGGAAAATGGCATTTTTACAAGCCATTTTGTATTTTATATAGAATGAGAAAAGAGAGATTAGAAGTTTACATAGGAAAAAAAAATTTACCCTTCATTTCATGGCTTTCCTAAAAAACATATAGTAATGGATCTTCATTGATTTTAGCATCCCATATAGCTATCCTCTTGAAGACTCCAAATCAATAAATAACGGCCATTTTAATAGTTTTTGTTTCCTTTCCATATAACTCTTCTATTATAGATGACCCAAGTCTATAGATCTTAAATCTAAAGAGTTGTTACTTAAAGAAATATGTTAAAGAATAATAAAAATTAAAAAGACTCAATGTACTTTTCATTATAATAGATTTTTTTATTCTTCAAAAAAAAATACAATTGCCTTTATGTTATGAATGTTTTGGTTTTTTCACATGTCATATTCGTTGTTAGAGGGTTTTTCAGGAGTATATTGTAATTTTCATCTTTTTATACACAGTAAAATGATATGATTACCCCTATAATTAAAAAAAATCAATAAAAAGATATAAATACCTTTTCATTTAATCATGTACAATAACTAAACAAGTATGCCCTTGAGATAAAAAAAAAAAATTAAATTGTAGGCTTAAGGGCTTTTTTTACTTTTCCTTCAAGTTTTTTTTAATTACCGAGGTACCAATACATGGGAGGTACCTGCGCGCTATAAACAACGAGTGTGATGTCTCTTGATAGAAGAGAAGTCCTTTTTACCATGTTGTTGGATGCACCACCATGTTTTTTCCCTCTCAATAGGGTGCATTTCGGCAATAATGGGATGGTTTGTCACCGATCAACCTTTGTTTCTTCTTTTTTCTCTCTCTTGCCCAAAAAATACATGTTGATCCTATTTGTTTTTAATATTTCAACTTTAGTCCTTGTTCTCTTGATTTTTATTTTTTTCCTTAATGCTTTTGTTAAAGGTTTATTTGTTTTTAATTTAATTGTTCAAATCTAATTTATCACATATATTTATTCTTCAATTTAATCATTCTTCATTTAGTTTATAATTTTTTTTCTTACACATTTTGTAAAAAAAATTTATGGTTATTTATTTTATTTTTAATTCAAGTTTATTCTCTATTTTATATATATATATATATATATATATATATATAGCGTACCCGCAGTATAGTATGTGCTCATGTCTAGTCATATTTTTAAAAGTTTCTGAACTGGGATGGTTAATTTACACTACTTTCTTACTTCCACGAATTGTTTAATGGGTGAAATTCTTTTAGCTCAAGTAAAAACGACAGTGCTCCATTAATTTACGATGTATGACTATGATTGAAGAGTACGAGAATTTGATGTATATATTGTGTCTCTCTCTAAGGACTCCACATCTCATTATGCTCATTTATGACCATGAAAGCGATCAGCACACTAGGCAGTGGAGGTGTCCAATTTGAGGCCAAGTAGTTATGATTAGGGCAGAATACAAGGGCACATCAAGTTTTGCCGCTAGTGACATGTAACTTCTCACTGGATCGAGAAGCCATACATGCAGGGATCAGAATAGCTCCGTACATTCAACAAACTTGTGGTGGAGGTGCATCCTAATCCGGTCACTGGTTAACTGGCAGTATCTTTCGAGGGGTTTTTATCCTCGTATTTTCCGAAAGTGAAAGGGCAAGGGAGAGGTGGTTCTTTCCTTCTTCATTGCTTCACCACTGTCAGGAGGCAAACTCTCATTGTCACTTGAGTTTCCGGTCTCTTTCTAAGTGGTTCATTTGCAAAGTGTGACTGTTCATATTGATACAGTCGCATGATAGCAGCCATTATTTAAGGTCAGCAGAGAAACTTTTTAGCGTAGGTTGTCTATGTCAGTCCCAACTTAATCGATCTAGGTTACAAACATTAATCTCTGCAAAAAGATGGCATTTATATTTCGGGCAAACGTCTCAATGTTTTCTTAAGTGAATGAATATACAATCAGTCCAAAACTGAAAGATTTTATTGATTGCATATATAATGCAGAGACAAAGGGATTCTTCAAAGTTCGAACATATAATACCTTACTACTTCCAATATATTCTCACGGGAATGAATTAAATATTGATTTTTTTTTTTGATAGTTTTAATCTTTCCATTTCCTTGTTTGGAGTCTAATACTAATTGTAAAGTTCGAAGAGCCTTTAAAGCGTAAAAACTAAGAAAAGAAAGAAAGAAATACAAAAATCTTATACATAAGTACTAGATGAATCTTATGATAAACCCAAATTGTTAATTTTATATTTAGCCATAATTTTGTAAAAAATAATTTAATCTCAAGAATGAATTAATTGAGAAAAAAAAAACAAAAATACTGAATTGAAGACAGTTTATGACTTTATGCAATCCTTATTTGGCAAACATTCTTTCTCAAAGGCATGGAAAACATTTTAATGCTGGCGGAAGTAACTAATTTGATATTTGACATGATAAAAAGATCGATGTCTGCTCCCAAGTATAAAAGTGTCGAAATAATAAATAACCCGATAAGACAGGGGTCGAACCACAAGGACTTTAATCGTATAAATTATAAATAACAACAATCCAACACCAAGAATAATAATAATAATAATAATAATACTAGTAATAATAATAATAATAGTACTAGTACTAATAATAATAATTATTATTATTATAACAAAAGAAGAAGTTGATGAGAACTTTGGGATGGAAGATTAATGTGAGGATTAAATATTGATAACAACAAATGTCAAGGTTAGAGGATCCACTAATGGTATTTCAAACAAGTATAGTATAAACTCTTATTGCTTAAATGGAAACCACACGCAAAGAAGGTTCCAAAGAGATTATAAATTATTAATATAATTACATTAGTTATCTTATTCAAATAATGTTAATACTTGTAAATGTTATCAGGTATTCATGATTATAACTTATGTTAACAACAAATCAAGTTCCTTTTATAATACAGATGTCAGTTATACCATATGGTTTGTGCTATGAAAATACCAAGTATTTGTTGTACCAAGTGTTATACAATATAAATCTAGATTAGTCATTTAACAAGCAAAGTATTAAAGAGTGAATAAGATAATAAATATAAAACATGTTAGTATCAAACATTAAAGTCCATGTTAAATTTACACTATACTTATTCTTACACCATCAGTGTAACCTTTTCACCTTGACATAATAAATTTTGCTAAATATAATAAAAGAGAGATACATAAATAAACAACATAAGAACATAAATAAAACAAATGTTAACTAAGTAAAGAAAGGGAATTGAAAGGCATAAATACGATATTAATAAAAATAAAACTTAAGCATTACAAAAACACAAAAAGAGAAAGCAAGAGCATGATCTTAATCTAGAAACCAAGATGCCTAAATGCATGGCAAATGCCTCCTTTTATAGGCCAAAATTAGGAACTATTGATTTGATGACTAATTAATAATTAATAAGTGGGTGGCCAACTCTTGAATTGGTGACAATGTTTATCTTCTCTTGTTTGCCTAAAACGTCATTAATAACGTCAGAATTTAAACCAGAACTCCACATAAAAATCGTAGAAAATTTTCTCAACTTTTCAAAAAAAAATAGAGGTCATTTGGACTTCTAAAACTATAGATATGGGTTGAACACTGAATAGTATATGGGCTGCAGGATAGATTCAGACTTTTTCGTTTTTGCTACAATTTCGACTTGAAAACGACCTTTTTAAACCAGACCTCCACATAAAAAATTATAGGCCTATGTCTTACCTTTCCATCCATATAAATTGGAACTAAATCTGAGATATATAGCTCCAAATATGACCCATTTACCGAACAGTGTTCCGGTTTGGATTACACCGACATCTCTTTTCTAATTTTGGTCATCTTTTTAACCTTGCAATTTAAGTTCTTAAAGTCATCAATCAATACTTTCATTTATGTGATAGGCCTGCATTAAAAATAGACATTTACCACAAATTATAGGTATCTTATATTATTAGATACTATTAGATGTTGAAACAACCTTACAAGTTTAGTAATTCGGGTTACAGGTACTGATACGTAGAAAGTGTAATGTTTGATTCCCTTAAAAATTTATACTCAACTTATGTAACAAGTGTTGAGCCAATAGCTCCCAAGTCAGTTGACTTTAGGGTATTAGGTGTTAAAACACCCCTTCGGGCTTAATTGCTTAGGTTAGGGAGGCTACGAAACCAAACTTATCTACATTTTTATTATCAGCATTTTTTTTTT
>NW_011501769.1:27210-33208 GCF_000495115.2 Populus euphratica
TTTTTTTTTTAATTATATACAATCCCTTTCCCTTAGTTGTTACCTTTAACAAAAGAACATAAGTAATATAATAAGCCAATGTGCAACCCACAATCATATGTTAAAGTGTGTGTGTGTGAAAATTAAGGTTTGAGAATATATGTTAAATGAGTATATGAGAAAAATTAAGTGATAATAATACGAGAGTTTGTAAACCTGAATATTTCAAGAAATCTTATGATAGACCTTGTTAAGAATGATTATTAAAATACGTCTCAAGAGTCACTTTAATAAAAAAGCTTCTTTACTCTGTCATCCTAATAACAATATTTTTGCACATGCTTTATAAAATAGAAAACGCAATTAATTTTTTTTTAGTCAACTACTACCCTTACCCCCCAACCAAAATGAGACATTGTTATCAATGTCATAAGGTATAAAGATAAAGTGTAAAAGACATCACCTAAAATAACGAACACTAACAAACCTGAACACACTTATAAAAATATAAGAAACAACAAAAAACAATAATAAAATCAAAGGACACAAAGATTCATAAATGAAGGCTCAAATCCAATCTAAGCTTTTTACTACTTTTTTTAGATGACCAATTTATGCGACTCATGAAGGGATCAATTACAGGAATGAAAGATTGTAGTTGGTCAATCAATTGTTCAGCAGTAGCAACAGAGATTATGATTTGTCATGCCGAAGATGTTAGAAATTCATATTCCATAACATGATCAAGAAATGACAACAATTTGTTATAATAACCATTAGCGTTTAACAAACTTATGGGTTTATAGTGAATGTACAGTTGGGCCTAAGAGGAAATATGAAAGATCTCTTTCAATGTGCCCAAACCACTTGGTAAGGTAATAAAGACATCAGCATATTTAAACATTGCATTCATTCAATCAGACATTGTGAAGACTTGTAATTCCTCTCCAATTGTTTTTCCAATGATCTTCCATTGTGCTCAAGCCTTGAGGACAACCCTCAAAATTTAACTACCTCCCAAAAATACAGCTATTGACACTCCCCCCACTAACCTAAGACTGCTTCTCCCATACACTAAATGAATCTTTCTCTCAGCTAGCACTTGAACAAGATGATTTGCTGATTCTAAAAACTCTTTTTCTTTCCCGGGACTAGATCCACCAAAAACACAAACATTTCTTATGTGATGACCTGAGAAACTTGCTATTTCTACACACTTTTATATTTGTTAAATGTATAGGTTGAGTAGTAATGAAAGGAAGAGAGGATTTTATAGATGAGAAATTGAAAAGTTAATTATATCACCTTTATGTAGGCTAGGTGGAGTCTCACACACACACTCTCTCTCTTTATTTATTTATTTTTAAAAAAGTATGTGTATATATAGGTATTTCTGATTGTGGCTCATATCTTTCCTTGGTTTTACATCCAAGAACAGCTTAAACGCTCTCTATAGGTCGGGGATAAATTTCTCATCCAGTTTTCTTAAAAACTAGCAAACATGATCTTTTTTAGTCAGATTCCCAAGACTAAGTTAATCATGTTCTTTATGAAAATAGGGTCATAAATCATGAATTGGATTATGTACATCTCCACTACGATGCGTCTCAAGAGTCAATAGAAGATTATCTAAAGACCTCTTACTCAGGTCATCCTTAATAAATTATATTTTATCTTCACGGTTTATAGATATCATTCCTAAAGAATGATATGTTGCATTACAAATCTATCTGGCACATCGATAACAGACTTTCAATCGTTTTGCATTATATTTCTTTGTAAAAGTGCTTTTATCTGTCCTAGGCATGTATGAAATAAAAGATTTGGAAGACTCACCTGATAATCAAACCTTTTACTTTAACTAGCTAGTGAATCTTTTCAGGAATTTCATTGTCCATTAATAACCTCAATCTTGCATACCTAACTCGGTAAATTTTTGTAATAGCATTCTAAGGTAAAGTGGGAAAATACTTTTTTTAATTTTTCAAGAGTGTTGTCTATTTTTTTAAGATGAGAAGTGGAAAAGAGATGCAAAGAAAAGAGAAAGAACAAGGAATTGAACAAATATATACACAGATATCAGTTATCATGGGAAACTAAAAGAACTAACTTAAGAGTCATGGAGTATCGTTATCTGTCATTTAACTAGGATGAGAGAGACTAACAAACCAAGAGTCACAAACAGAAGAACATAAAAACAATATGAGAAAAACAAAATAATCAACCTTTATCTACAGGATCATTCAAACTAATGGATTCATTTTTACTAGGAAAATTATCAAAGTAAGCTTTCAAATGATGTCCATTTACCTTAAAAACATTGTCATTCTTCGGATTCTCAATATCAAAGGCCCCATAAGGATACACATATTTCTTAATAAAGGACTGCTCCATCTTAATCTTAGCTCTTTAGGGAATAAATAGAGTTAAGAATTATAAAACAAAACCTTTTGACTAGTATCAACTTTTTGACAATTTTCACAAGTTTTATAAAATGTATGTGTGTCCTTGAATATGGTGGGCCAATACAATCCATCTTGAAAGATTTTTGTAGTTGTTTTTTTTATGAGAAATGACTTTCACATGCTTCAGAATGACATATTTTAATGACACTACTTACCTTATTGTCAGGAATGCATATTTGAAATATTTGATTAAGACAATATTTGAATAAGTTAGGGTCATCCCAATAAATATTCTTCACTTCGTTCAAAAACTTTCTTTTGTCTTGGATACTCCAATGAGCTGGCAAATCCCTTGAAGCAAGAAAATTGATATTTTTATCATATCAAGGCATTGGACTAAGAGAAAGTAAGGATTTGTTAGGAAAGTAATCATCAATTGGTATGATGTCAAATGTCAAATTTGTTGTCACTCTTGACAAAAGATCCGAATCAACATTTTCGGTGCTTTTTTCATCTGTGATTTCTTCTTGAGAATATAAAACAAGATATTAATGAAAATAAAACTTAAGCATTACAAAAATACAAAGAGAGAAAGCAAGAGCATGCTCTTGATTTGGAAACCAAGATGCCTAAATACATGGCAAATGCCTCCTTTTATAGGCCAAAATTAGAAACTATTGATTTGATGACTAATTGATGAGTAGGTGGCCAACTCTTGACTTGGTGACAATCTTTATCTTCTCTTGTCTACCCAAAACAACATTAATAACATCAAAATTTGAACCATACCTCCATATGAAAGCTGCAGGAAATTGTTTTAGCTTTCTAAAAAAAAATTGAGGCCATTAGGACTTCTAGAACTCTAGATATAGGCTGAACACTGAACAGTATTTAGGCTGCAGGACAGATTCAGACTTCTTTGTTGTTGCTATAATTTGGACTTGAAAATGGCTTTTTTAAAACCAGACCTCCACATAAAAGTTATAGGCTTATGTCTTATCTTTCCATCCATATAAAGTAGACCTAAATCTTAGATTTGCAGCTCCAGATATGACCTAATTACGGAATAGTGTTCTAATTTGGACTGCACCTGCATCTCTTTTTTAAGTTTGGTCATCTCTTTATCCTTTCAATTTTAGTTCTTAAACTCATCAATTAATCATTTCATTTATGTGATAGACCTGCATTTAAGATGAACATTTACTATAAATTAAAGGTATTTTATATTATTAGATATGTTATTATAAAACATGTCTTAGTTAAGGATTTATTAATACATTAAGTGCAAAATGATGACATAAAACCTTGATTAAAAATACATTTTTAAGTACTAATCGGTATCTCAAAAGCTACAACATATAAAATCAAAATTAGTTGATTCTGTGTTTTAAAAATATTTTTTAAAAAAATTAAGTTTTTATATTTTTTTATTAACTTCGGATTAATATATTTTTAGTCTCATAAGTTAATAAACATGTTGAAATATAATTATAATCAACAAACAAAACAAGCTAGTCTTAGTGTATCAAATTAATTTGATTATAAGAATTTACCTATAATAAAATCCATTATAGCAATATTATAATTAAACAATTTTGATCATATTCCTCGTAAGAAGAACAAAATCCAAAAACAACATTCTTCATTTTCAATGCAAAAACATGACCATTGTTGAATTTAGTTGGTATCCTAAGATAGAAAAGATAGTTATGAAGTTGTGAAAACTTCACTCTATTTGGTTTTTTATGGCTTTGACTTGTGCTTGACCGCTTTTTATGATCGACTTGTTTTAACTCGCAAGTGCACGAGTGTGCGATGTAGCAATTAACTCGGTAAGATCGAGGTCATATCCACAGAGAGCTAGATCTGGAAATTAAGCTAAGTAACAAAAAAAAACTCAAGAGAAATTAAATTAACAATAACTTGGTTGAAAATAATTGATGGATTTGTTTTCAAAGATAAAAAAAATGTAAATAGATTTTAAATGACAAGAAAAGTAAGTCTTGGTCCAAATCAATTTTAATGGTGATGTATTGATGATTTCTTCAACATATATAAGATAACTCAACCTAATCTCAACGATGGTGATATTAGCTCGGAAGATATTACAATGAAGATTAGAAAGATGAAGATTGATTATTGCTTAAGAATGAACAAGTACTTTCATATTAAGTAAGACATTGAATCAAGCAATCTTTATACCAAAACTAAAGTTTGTGCATAAAAATTCAAGATTATAACATTACCTAAATGATTTCTAAAATTTCTTTACAATAATAAATCATTCATGAAGAAAATAAGAAGATAAACATTAAGATTCATTCATATCCTAAAGAACTCACCTCAATCACCATTATCCTTGATTTGGATCCAAGAAAGAGTTTAGCCAACCATGATTATATATAAGAACACTTCAATAAACATGAAAGAACTTGAATCCAACTGAAAAAATAAGTTTTACAAACTAAAGAACCGAAATCTATAAAGAAGGACATAATACAATTTCAGAAAAAATTCGGACACAAATCTGACTCTAACTTTGGACAGCAATTCGACCCTCTTAGAAGCTTTTATTGGAGAAGTATATTAGAGACATATTTATAGGCAATTCCGTCACCTTTCCAGATCATTAAAGAACAGCTCATTTGGACACCTGAGTCAAAAGTTATGGGCAAAACACCGAAAGGTGTTCTGAAAAATCAAATCAAGACACTAGCTTTTTAAATTTGGTGCACGTTTTTCTTCCTCATTTATGAGGTGTCTCCTTCTTCTTTTTGACCCAAAATAATGTTAAAATATCCCCTCCAGCTTTGAGAGTCATAAAAGAAACTCACTAACCTCCACATCTCAAAACCATGATGAGGGCATGCATTTAACAAGTCTTTGAACCTTTCCCAAGCTTGGTGAAATGACTCATTTGGACTACAAGAAAAATTCATCATTTGACGTTGTAAAGCTGCTGTCCTATGAGTGGGGAAGTATTTTTTCAAAAATTCAGCTTGCATTTCTCTCCATGTACCTATAGACCTAGGACGCAAGGAGTTTAGCCAAAGCTTGGCTTTATCCTTTAGAGAGAATGGGAACAATTTAAGCCGAATGGTTTCCTCTGTGCATGTTCTATCAATAAAAGTATTACATACCTCTTCAAAGTCTTTAATATGTATGTATGGATTTTCAGAATCCATACCATGAAATGTGGGAAGAAGTTGAATCATGCCCGGTTTCAAATTGAAAGCTTGTTGGTTAAGAGGTAAGATAATACATGAAGGTGTACTTTGTCTAGCTGGGTGAAGATACTCTCTAAGAGTTCGAAAATTAGGTTGATCATTGAATTGTGGAGGTCCATTACCTTGAACACTCCCTTCACCCTCTACATCTTCAACATTAGCCATGATAAAATAATAATAATAATATAACAATTATATGAATATGAAAGGAAAGGAAAGAAAAAAAATGCAAATAAAAGTAATAACTCAAAAATAAAAATACAACAAATTAAGAAATTCACTCTCCAACTAATAAGCACTATTAACAACAATAAACATTAAAAGATAATTATAACAAGCTTGAATAAACAAAAGGCGGTAATACCGGCCAAGCACTTCAAACAATAA
>NW_011501784.1:0-32860 GCF_000495115.2 Populus euphratica
ACAACAACAACAACAACAATAATAGTAGTAGTAGTAGTAGTAGTAGTAGTAGTAGTAGTAGTAGTAGTAGTAGTAATAATAATAATAATAATAAAGAAAGAGAAGAAGAAGAAGAAGATGAGAACTTGGAGATGGAATATTAGTGGTAAGGATTAAACAATAATAATAACAAATGTCAAGGTTAGAGGTTCCACTAATGGTATGTCAAACAAGTATAATATAAACTCTTGTTATTCAATTGGAAACCACACACAAAGGAGGTTCCAATCAGATTATAGATTATTAACATGATTATGTTAGTCATCTTATTCGATTAATGCTAATACTTGTAAATCTTGTCAAACATTCATGATTATAACTTATGTTAACAACAAATCAAGTTCCTTTCATATCTCAGGTGTCGGTTATACCATACAGTATGGGTTATGAAAGTGCCAAGCATTTGTTGTACCAAGTGTTATACAACATAAATCAAGATTAGTCATTCAACAAGCAAAGTATTAAAGAGTGAACAAGATAACAAATACAAAACATGTTAGTATCAAACATTAAAGTCCATATTAAGTTTACACTATACTTATTCTTACACCATTAGTGTAACCTTTTCACCTTGACATAATAAACTTAGTTAGACATAATGAAAGAAAGAAAAATAAATAAACAAAATAAGAACATAAATAAGATAAAAGTTAACTAAGTAAAGGAAAGGAAATGAAAGGCATAAACTTGATATTAATGAAAGCAAAGCATACACATTACAAAACATACAAAGAGAGAAAGCAAGAGCATGATCTTGATCTGGAAACCAAAATGCCTAAATGCATGGCAAATGCCTCCTTTTATAGGCCAAAATTGGGAACTATTGATTTGATGACTAATTGATGAGTGGGTGACCAACTCTTGACTTGGTGACAATCCTTATCTTCTCTTGTCTGCCCAAAATGTCATTGATAACTTCAAAATTAGAGCCACGTAAAAATATGAAAGTTGTAGGAAATTATCTCAGCTTTCTTGTGTAAAACTTCAGCTCATTTTGACTTCTAGAACTCCAGATATGGTGAAAATACTGAACAGTGCTCGGGCTGGAGGACAGATTCAGGCTTCTTTGTTGTTGCTACAATTTGGACTTGAAAATGGCCTTTTTAGATCTTGGGATCCATATGAAAGTTGTAGGCCTATGTCTTACCTTTCCATCCATATAAAGTAAACCTAAATCTGAGATCTATAGCTCTAGATATGACCCAATTACCAAACAGTGTTCCAGTTTGGATTGCACGGACATCTCTTTTTATAAGTTTAGCCATCTCTTTATCCTTTCAATTTCAGTTCTTAAATTCATCAATCAATCCTTTTATTTATGTGATAGGCCTGCATTTAAAATGAACATTTACCACAAATTAAAGGTATCTTATATTATTAGATATATTATTATAAAACATGTTTTAGTTAAGGAATTATTGATACTTCAAGTGCAAAATGATGATATAAAACCTTAATAAAAATACACTTTTAAGTATTAATCAGCTATCGTTGCTAGGATGTCTAGCATGAGGATGGTGGTCTAGCCTTTTTGTTGGCAACGTAAGTGGTTTGGCTAAGGGGGGATCTACTGGTGTAATGTTCTCCATTAAAGCAAGAGATGACGTTGAAAGGGTGTTGGGCTGTTGTTGGTCACAATGTAGAGGTTAAAGCTACTGATGTTCACGATGAGAGAGCTGGTTGAAGCTGCAGTAAAGAGGGAGAAGAACAAGGTTGGCAAACGAAAATATTGTGAAAAAGTTAATTTTTTGCTCACTTTTCACTCTGATTTCTTCATCTTTAATACTTGAAATTCACTCTTATTGGGTGTGAAAAAGGGACATCTTGTCTTTATTAGGGACAAATCTTGGCTCTTAATTCAAACGAGAAGGATTTTATCCGTTGGCTTAAAGTCATCATAATAAGTTATGAAATTTGGCTGCTAAAAGTTGATCACCTCAGCCTCTTTAGGGCGACGCTGCAACGGCTATAAAGGCAACTAGCCAACAAGAATTATGCTGAGGTGTAGTATGGTGTTAGACCATTAGAGTGATGCCTTGTTTGGTGGAGACATGAGGCATTAAATGCCCTTAAAAAGTAGTCAATTGAGTAACCTTTCAAGTTTAAAAGGTTAAAGATGATGAACAGTAGCCAGACGATAAGTCATGTGAAATCCTTTTTTTTTGTGTTTCTATGTTGGTCAAAACAATGTCGTTTTGTACCAAAACAAACTGTTTTAGTTAAAACCTATTGTTTCATTTAAATGAAACGATGTCGTTTAGATATCCTTGAGGTTTTAATTAGGGATTTTACTAAAATTCAATTCACTCCTTTGGCTTTTGGTTTATTTTAATTGTATCTCTAATTGACTTAAAACTTTTAATTTTATGCGATTTTACCCTCATCAAACTCCATTATCAACCATAAATTTTAGCGCCTTTTCATTTTGGTCATGGGTTTTGGATTTATGTAAATTGATCCTCAATTGACCATTAAACCTTTAATTCACTTTAATTTCACCCTTGTTTTCAACAAAATTGAGTCCTTAAAGTTTAGCGCATTTTTCAAAAAGGTTTTTAATTGTGAATTTCTTCAACTTAACCTTTAATTGACCTTAAACTTTGATTTTCTTGTAATTTTATCTTTATTTTCAATCAATTAACCTCGTGAAATTTGAGTTTGATATTCTAAAATTTCAATTAAGTCCCTAATAAAATTAATTTAACCTGTTAAAAGTATAATTAAATCTTTGTTCCTAATTAAATCTTTTAATTTGATCCAAATGAATTCTTAAATATAATTAAACTTTTAATTTGGCTCATGATTAAATCAAATTAGCCTATTAAAAATTAATGAAGTCTTTGGATTTAATTTTTATGTAAATTCATTTAATAATTATTTAATTTAACCTTAAATTTGTATTGTCTTTTCTGTTTTGGAGACAATGAAGCATGATTAAGCTTAAAATTTCATCTAAAACTCTAACTTGATTCTTCTACATATTTGAAATTTTTCTCAACCTGTTGTTTTGGCCAAGTTGTTAGGTTTTTTTGTTATTATTATTTTTATTAGATAATTTTTTTTATTATTATTTTTATAAAAGAAAAGGGATAAATTTGAGAAAAAGCTCGTGGGATGCAATATATAGTGGGTGTTTGGTTGTGTGGTTGCTTCTGCCTTTAAAGCAATCACAGCAACTCACTTGTTTGGTAATGCTTCAACAATAAATTTCCACCGGTAGGGCCTACTATTAATTGTGGCACGGCCACAAGTTAGAAAGAAGCAGCAAATTGCTGCTTCTTAAGCTGGAAACTCATGAACAGTGGAGCGTGCTCCACTGTTTCGGCCGGTCCGGTTCAACGTTAAAAATGCAGTGAACCGAGTTCGATCTAACAATATAAAAAAATATTTTTTTTTATTTTTAATTATGTTTTATTCAAAAAACTAGTGTTAAACATTATTCAATGACATCACATACATTAAATGGAAATCGCTTGATGATATAATATTTACAGAATTTGATCGCAATTCCAATTTTATTCTTGATTATATTTTACCTATGTTATTGCATTCTTAAAAAATTTAATGAAACAATAAAAACTATTTTATATAAAGATTATTTATTTTATGATATAATAGTAATAATTAAATCTATAATATTTAAATTAAAAATCAATATTAATATATATTTTTTAAAATTATTTTATAATTTTAATTTCAAAAGCATTATTAACCAAACATATTAAATTATTTTTTTTTCAAATCTCAATTTCAACTATAATTTTAACCAAATATCTATTTTTTTTTAAACAAACCTCAACTAAAAATAATTTTTATGAAATAATTTTTTTCATACTATAACAAGTACAGCTATTATAATACTAAACAATTATAATCTTCAAATTGCATAAAAAACTTCGCGATTCCCACTCACTTCAACAATTTAAATCCAATTTAACGTGCCTACAAGATATGCTTCGACCCGGTAAAAAACAAGTCATGGGGTGTGGAAAAAGAGAAATCTACCCTCTCGTACGCCAATTGAAACCTTAACAGATCAAAGCTCGAATGATGCCCCAAAAAATAAAAATAAAAAAGCACACTATTGCGGCTAAATATAAACAGGTCTGTTTGAACATATCATGGGTACCAACAAAAACAAACATCTGGCACATGTATTCTGTTAGCTTGGTAAACCCTACAAGAGAGAGCCTCATACATGCTCAAATTCATTCCCAATGAAACAGGCAAAAATCAACAAACATCACCAGCAAAAGTCTCACTTCTTAGTCGGAAAATATACATATATCTCTGTGATTCTAGCACGTAATCTTCTTCCAAAAAAAATTGAAGAACGAACAGTTAGGAGCTTAAACCTATACAACAGAAGAATTTTCTTGACTATTTTTGTTTCTTTCAATATGAAAGTCAACTTGAACCACTTGATTTTCTTTGTTAGGTGGAATCAATGCCTTGTTATGTCTCTTCAACATTCAGAGCTCTGGTTTCAAATGCCCTGCTGAGAGCATTAGTATCTACAGGTCAGGAAAATGGTAACAAAAGCTTGTTGAGTTGAGATTATAAGAACTGCTGATTACCATTTGGTCCTAAACTGTCAACAGCTGAACTGGAGTCAAATCCCATTTGGAAAAAGCTCTGGAGCTCATTATCTAATACAGCCTACACATATGGAAACAATTCCAAGGATAAGTTTCTGATGAGCAAATTGATTCTGCAGAGCATTTGCAAAGATCCTTCACTTACATGTGCTGGAGAAAACTGTGGATTGGAATTTAGAATGACTGGCATGCCAGGTTGAAAAATCCCATGTGAATACTGGTGCGAGTTTATCCCAGGACTGAATCCTAGAATAGCTGCATTGCCACCACGTGGATGAAGGATCTGGATGGAAGGGAAACGTATTAGACTTTATTCAAAGAAACATATATGAAAATTGTGTTGAAATTCTTTCACCTAAACCTTGCTTACATCTTTAGATTGAATCTTCTCAACATCATTGGACACTTCTGGATTTACAGTTGCTAGTTTCATTGACAAAAACTGCAATAGCAGGCAACATATCAGTGACTTATAGTCAAGTGGAAGCACAAATGGCTTCAGTAATTTTAAATTTATCATGTAGAACTCCTGGTGTTTACATCTTTCAATCAAGTATTCTCTGCAGATGTCATTCTTGTAAAAAAGAAGCTAGAGCTGATTCTCATCTATTTGATTACAGGAATCACAGATTATAAATCACTGTCCTTTATGGGCAATATATCCCCTGCACCTCAGTTAGACTACAGAAATATTAAGACCTTTTGCAGAGCCTAAAAAACATATACTTTTCATTTATTCTGCTTCCACCGGCTCTGAAGGTACATTATTGTGTTTTTCTAGAGGTTAGAGCTAAGCTCCATTTCAAACTAGCAAGCTTATGATGTGGCTAGTGAACATGATGAGCACAAATCCACATGCCAAATTCATGGACGAAAATCTCAATCTTAGAACAGCATACCTCAACCTGCTGTTGCAGTGATTGCACATAGTTGATGATCTCATCAAGCATCACCGCTTTGCCAGTAATCTAAAACAATGATCAACACCAAACTAATCAGCATCCTGTTATTTTTAAATCAAAGAAATTGTTGAAGATTCTCAAGTAATTAAGGCAGTTTCAATGATCAATACCAAACTAATCAGCATCCTGTTATTTTTAAATCAAAGAAATTGTTGAAAATTGTTGAAGATTCTCAAGTAATTAAGGTAGATTTGAAGCACATTTGTAAGTAGTAAAAACAGAAAGTCAGATATTCTTTTCTATAAATCAGAACCCAATAATAATACCTATTTATATGTAGTTAATAGTTGTCCTAATATACATCTGTAGATGTTGCATATATTTAAGAATTCATTCTAAAACAAAATGAGAAGTCAGAATTTAACAATTCTCCATATGATATCAGAGCCTAAACTAAGCATATTTTTTTTCTAAGCCTATCTCTCTCTAAATCTGGGATTTCTCATCTTCTTTTCTCATTTTTCCTGAAAATCATAATCACTTATTCTAGCAGATCTGTCCAGATCTGAAAACATGTCTAAAAACACTACAAAAAAAAACCCAACTATCAAGTGAATTCCAGAGTTTACAGTCATCCTACTGACTGAATGGAAGAAACTATCTAAAGTAATCACAGATAGTAAAAACCTTTCTCAAAGGAAAGGGAAAGATTAATCATTTGATGGATAATCCTTCCAATCCAGAAAACCCAAAGTTTACACTTTGGGATGAAAAAGACTCCATGATTATGTCATGGCCATTGAACTCTATTATGCTAGAAGTTTAGGGGCCTTATATGTTTCTGGTTACAGTAAAAGGCATATGGGATACACTAAGACAGACAATCATTGGTTGAGTGTTCATTTGTTTCACAGATTTGACACACAATATTTTCAACATATTTCAATTGACCATTTTTTTTCAATTCTAGTGCCTCGACTTTTCTAGCTAAAGATGCAAACTTGGCTTAAAGGTCATGATCTTCCCTAAGGTTGTACATACCTCTTCTAGATGTATGAGGTTGAGTTTTACTCGGTGCCTCATAAGTATCCGCGATGTCCTAATTTTGAGCATTTTCAGCTAACAAGTCTAAGTACTCCATTGCTTCATCAGGTTCTTTATCTTCATGTTAGTATCAAACATTAAAGTCCATATTAAGAAAAGTTCCATTGCACATCAATTCAACCATTTGCCTATCTTTAGGTGTTAACCCTTCATAGAAATGTGAAATCAATCTCCATGTTTTAAAACCATGATGAGGGCAAGTACTAAGCAAGTCTCGATACCTATCCCAACATTGGTAAAATGTTTCTCTTGGTTTTTGAGTGAAAGTGGTGATTTTTCTTTTGAAAGAGTTTGTTCTATGAGATGGGAAAAACTTCTTTAAAAATTGTTGTTGCATTTCATCCCAAGCACGAATGGATCCTAGTCTCAAATTTTGTAGCCATGTTTTAGCTTTATCTTTTAATGAAAAAGGAAAAAGCTTTAATCTGATGGTGTTCATGCTACAATTTAAATTATTATATGTGTTGCAAACCTCTTCAAATTCCCTTAAATGCAAGTATGGATTTTCCAATTCTAAACCATGAAAAGAAGGTAAAAGTTGAATAATGCCTGGTTTAAAATTAAAATGAGATGCATCGGGAGGAAAAACTATGCATGATGGTGCACTTGTTCTTGTGGGATTCATGTGGTCTCTATGTGTTCTACCACGGTTATTCTCATTATTCTCATTATGAAGTGATTGATTATCTTCTTCGGCCATATTTTCTGAAAATGATGAGGATACCCTACAAAGTCTACCACTTGATGTACGTGACCACACTCTCATGCACGTGTAGGAATAGAATAAAAGGAAAAAGAAAACAAAAGAAGAAGAAACAAGAGAAAAGAAACAAAGTTATATACAAGAAAAGTGAAAAGAGAAAATAAAATAAATATTCTAATTTATACAAAACTTACCTCCCCGGCAACGGCGCCAAAAACTTGACACGACTAAAAGATTGATTTCTTTTCCCAAGTGCAGGAGTGTCGAAGTAATAAATAACCCGGCAAGACCGAGGTCGAACCACAGGGAGGTTAATTGTACAAATTATAAATACAATAATACAACAATAATAATAACAACAACAACAATAATAATAATAGTAATAACAATAATAATAATAATAATAACAATAACAATAATAATAGTAGTAGTAGTACTAATAATAATAGTAATAATAATAAAGAAAAAGAAGGAGAAGAAGAAGGAGAAGAAGAAGAAGAAAATGAGAACTTTGAGATGGAATATTAATGTAATGATTAAACAATGATAATAACAAATGTCAAGGTTAGAGGTTTCACTAATGGTATGTCAAACAAGTATAGTGTAAACTCTTATTACTCAATTAGAAACCACACATAAAGGAGGTTCCAATCTGATTATAGATTATTAACATGATTACATTAGTCATCTTATTCGATTAATGCTAATACTTGTAAATCTCGTCAAGCATTCATGATTATAACTTATGTAAACAACAAATCAAGTTCCTTTCATAGCTTAGGTGTCGGTTATACCATACAGTATGGGCTATGAAAGTGCCAAGCATTTGTTGTACCAAGTGTTATACAATATAAATCAAGATTAGTCATTTAACAAGCAAAGTATTAAAGAGTGAACAAGATAACAAATACAAAACATGTTAGTATCAAACATTAAAGTCCATATTAAGTTTACACTATACTTATTCTTACACCATTAGTGTACCCTTTTCACCTTGACATAATAAACTTAGCTAGACATAATGAAAGAAAGAAAAATAAATAAACAAAATAAAAATATAAATAAGATAAGAGTTAACTAAGTAAAGGAAAGGAAATGAAAGGCATAAACTTGATATTAATGAAAGCAAAGCATAAACATTACAAAAAATACAAAGAGAGAAAGGAAGAGCATGATCTTGATCTGAAAACCAAGAGGCCTAAATGCATGGCAAATGCCTCCTTTTATAGGCCAAAATTGGGAACTATTGATTTGATGACTAATTGATGAGTGGGTGGCCAACTCTTGACTTGGTGACAATCTTTATCTTCTCTTGTCTACCCAAAACGTTATTGATAACATAAAAATTGGAGCCACTTGAAATACATGAAAGTTCTAGGAAATTGTCTCAGCTTTCTTGTGTAAACAATTTAGCTCATTTGGACTTCTAGAACTCCAGATATGGTCAAAATACTGAACAGTGCTCGGGCTGGAGGACAGCTTCGGGCTTCTTTGTTGTTACAATAATTTGGACTTGAAAATGACCTTTTTAGATCTTGGGCTCCATATGAAAGTTGTAGGCCTATGTCTTACCTTTCCATCCATATAAATTAGACCTAAATCTGAGATCTATAGCTCTAGATATGACCCAATTATCGAACAGTGTTCCGGTTTGGATTGCACCGACATCTCTTTTCTAATTTTGGTTATCTTTTTTGCCCTTACAATTTGAGTTCTTAAAGTCATCAATCAATCCTTTCATTTATGTGATAGGCCTGCATTTAAAATGGACATTTACCACAAATTAAAGGTATCTTATATTATTAGATATATTATTATAAAACATGCTTTAGTTAAGGAGTTATTGATACTTCAAGTGCAAAATGATGATATAAAACCATGATAAAAATGCATTTTTAAGTACTAATCATCCAGCCTTGCCTTGTTTTAAGGAATATCTCCATGAACAAGCCTACGCTTTAAACAGTTCCCAAAGGGCAAACACAACCCATACTCGCAAACATACA
Organism: Populus euphratica; assembly: GCF_000495115.2. Classification (NCBI taxonomy): domain Eukaryota; kingdom Viridiplantae; phylum Streptophyta; class Magnoliopsida; order Malpighiales; family Salicaceae; genus Populus; species Populus euphratica. The sequence continues at coordinate 9,353 of NW_011501784.1, forward strand.
ACTCTGTGATTAGTACTTAAAAGTGCATTTTTATCATGGTTTTATATCATCATTTTGCACTTGAAGTATCAATAACTCCTTAACTAAAGCATGTTTTATAATAATATATCTAATAATATAAGATACCTTTAATTTGTGGTAAATGTTCATTTTAAATGCAGGCCTATCACATAAATGAAAGGATTGATTGATGACTTTAAGAACTTAAATTGCAAGGATAAAGAGATGGTCAAACTTAGAAAAGAGATGTCGGTGCAATCCACACCGGAACATTGTTCGGTAATTGGGTCATATCTGGAGCTATAGATCTCAGATTTAGGTCCAATTTATATGGATGGAAAGGTAAGACATAGGTCTATAACTTTCATATGGAGCTCAAGATCTAAAAAGGCCATTTTCAAGTCCAAATTGTAGCAACAACAAAGAAGCCCGAATCTGTCTTCCAGCCCGAGCACTGTTCAGTATTTTGGCCATATCTGGAGTTCTAGAAGTCCAAATGAGCTAAAGTTTTTACACAAGAAAGCTGAGACAATTGCCTACAACTTTCATGTTTTCAACTGGCTCCAATTTTGACGTTATCAATGACGTTTTGGGCAGACAAGAGAAGATAAGGATTGTCACTAAGTCAAAAGTTGGCCACCCACTTATCAATTAGTCATCAAATCAATAGTTCCTAATTTTGGCCTATAAAAGGAGGCATTTGCCATGCATTTAAGCATATTGGTTTCTAGATCAAGATCATGCTCTTCCTTTCTCTCTTTGTATTTTTTGTATTGCTTATGCTTTGCTTTCATTAATATTAAGTTTATGTCTTTCAATTCCTTTTCTTTGCTTTGTTAACTCTTATCTTATTTATGTTCTTATTTTGTTTATTTATTTTTCTTTCTTTCATTATGTCTAGCTAAGTTTATTATGTCAAGGTGAAAAGGTTACACTAATGATGTAAGAATAAGTATAGTGTAAACTTAATATGGCCTTTAATGTTTGATACTAACATATTTTGTATTTGTTATCTTGTTCTCTCTTTAATACTTTGCTTGTTAAATGATTAATCTTGATGTATGTTGTATAACACTTGGTACAACAAATGCTTGACACTTGCATAGCCCATACTGTATGGTATAACCGACACCTGAGCTATGAAAGGAACTTGATTTGTTGTTAACATAAGTTATAATCATGAATGTTTGACGAGATTTACAAGTATTAGCATTAATCGAATAAGATGACTAATGTAATCATGTTAACAATATATAATCTAATTGGAACCTCCTTTGTGTGTGGTTTCCAATTGAATAATAAGAGTTTATACTATACTTGTTTAACATACCATTAGTGGAACCTCTAACCTTGACATTTGTTATTATTATTGTTTAATCCTTACATTAATTTTCCATCTCCAAGTTCTCATCATCATCTTCTTCTTCTCTTTCTTTATTATTATTATTATTATTATTATTATTATTAATGTTATTGTCATTGTTATTATTATTGTTATTACTATTATTATTGTTGTTGTTGTTATTATTATTATTGTTGTACTATTGTCGTTTATAATTTGTACAATTAACCTCCCTGTGGTTCGACCCCGGTCTTTTCATCGTGTCAAGTTTTTGGCGCCGTTGCCGGGGAGGTAAGTTCTTGTATAAATTGTAATATTTATTTTATTTTTTCTTTTCACTTTTTCACTTTTCACTTTTCTTGTATATAACTTTGTTTCTTTAGTTTTGTTTGTCTTTATTTTGTTTTCTTCTTCCTTTTATTCTATTCCTACACGTGCATGAGAGTGTGGTCACGTACATCAAGTGGTAGACTTTGTAGGGTATCCTCATCATTTTCAGAAAATATGACCGAAGAAGATAATCAATCACTTCATAATGAAAATAATGAGAATAACCGTGCTAGAACACTTAGAGATCACATGAATCCTACAAGAACAAGTGCACCATCATGCATAGTTTTTCCTCCTGATGCATCTCATTTTAATTTTAAACCAGGCATTATTCAACTTTTACCTTCTTTTCATGGCTTAGAATTGGAAAATCCATACTTGCATTTAAGGGAATTTGAGGAGGTCTGCAACACATATAATAATTTAAATTGTAGCATGAACACCATCAGATTAAAGATTTTTCCTTTTTCATTAAAAGATAAAGCTAAAACATGGCTATAAAATTTGAGACCAGGATCCATTCGTGCTTGGGATGAAATGCAACAACAGTTTTTGAAGAAGTTTTTTCCATCTCACAGAACAAACTATTTCAAAAGACAAATCACCACTTTCACTCAAAAACCAGGAGAAACATTTTACCAATGTTGGGATAGGTATCGAGACTTGCTTAGTACTTGCCCTCATCATGGTTTTAAAACATGGAGATTGATTTCACATTTCTATGAAGGGTTAACACCTAAAGATAGGCAAATGGTTGAATTGATGTGCAATGGAACTTTTAAAGATAAAGACCCTGATGAAGCAATGGAGTACTTAGACTTGTTAGCTGAAAATGCTCAAAATTGGGACACCGCGGGTACTTATAAGGCACCAAGTAAAACTCAACCTGATACATCTAATGGAGGTATGTACAACCTTAGGGAATATCATGACCTTCAAGCCAAGTTTGCATCTTTAGCTAGAAAAGTCGAGGCACTAGAATTGAAAAAGAGTGGTCAATTAAAATCTGTTGAAAACATTGTGTGTCAAATCTGTGAAACAAATGAACACTTAACTAGTAACTGTCCAACCTTACCTTCTTTTAAGGAATGTCTCCATGAACAAGCCTATGCTTTAAACAGTTTCGAAAGGCCCAATCATAACCCATATTTGCAAACATACAACCCTGGTTGGAGAAATCACCCAAATTTCAGTTGGAAGAGTGATAATAACAATGCACAAACTTCACAACCACCATTTCAAGCACACCACAATTTCCAAAATTCTCATGGATATGCACCTCCTTATGCTCCACCTCCTAGAAGAAATCTTGAGGAAACATTGCATGCATTTATTGAAAAGCAAGAGACAATCAATACTCAACTTGCTCAAAACATGACAGATTTTAAAGATACTCTTGCTAAATTAACATCTGCTCTCAGTTTCCAAGAGAAAGGTAAGTTTCCATCGCAACCACAACAAAATCCCAAGGGGCAATACAATGTAAATGCAAGTAGTTCCGGAAGCCAACACATGGATCAAGTCAAATCAGTCACTACTCTGCGCAGTGGTAAGGTTATTGAAAAACCCTCTCTTGAACCTTATGAGAAAGATGACGAGTCAATCTCTGAGGGTAAGGAAAGGGTTAAATCTGAAAATTGTAAAGAAAAGACTGATTCACCGCCAGCACTTCCATTTCCTCAAGCCATGACCAAACAAAGGAAAGTCAATCACAACTCTGAAATCTTTGAAACTTTCAAACAGGTAAGGATCAATATACCTTTGCTGGATGCTATTAAACAGGTTCTTTCCTATGCTAAATTTTTGAAAGATCTATGCACTGTGAAGAGGAAACTGAATGTGAAAAAGAAAGCCTTTCTAGCCGAACAAGTAAGTGCTATTCTTTAGAACAATAATGCTTTGAAATATAAAGACCCTGGTTGTCCTACAATTTCTTGCTTTATTGGAGAGCATAAAATTGAAAGAGCCTTACTTGATCTTGGTGCTAGTGTGAATTTACTTCCATATTCAGTTTTTCAGAGTCTCAATCTAGGTGAGTTAAAACCAACTTCTATAACTCTTTTACTTGCCGATAGATCTATAAAAGTGCCTAGAGGAATAATTAACGATGTGTTAGTACAAGTCGATAAATTCATTTATCCTGTGGATTTTATTGTCTTGGACACACAACCTGTTGAAGTATGTAATTCATTTCCTGTTATTTTAGGACGTCCATTTCTTACAACTTCTAATGCATTGATTAATTGTAGGAATGGACTGATGAAGCTATCATTTGGAAACATGACATTGGAGATGAATATTTTCAACATTTGCAAGCAACCTAGAGATGATAATGATTTACAGGAAGTGGACTTTACTGAAAAATTAATTCATGATCAATTTCCAACCACTTCTAGTGAAATTGAGATTGATGAATCTGATGATTTGCAAATGATTTATTTTCAAGAAGAATCAAAGACAAGTAATTGGAGGCCACAAATTGAGGAATTGCCACCACGATCAATTAAGTCCATACCTTCAAGTGTTCAACCACCAAAACCTGATTTAAAGCCATTGCCATCTAATCTCAAATACTCATTTTTGGGAGAAAATGAAACTTTTCCGGTAATAATCTCTTCCAAACTTAATGCACATCAAAAAGGTAAGTTATTACAAACTCTGAAAATGCACAAAAATGCATTAGGATGGACCATAGCTGATATAAAAGGAATTAGTCCTTTGATTTGTACACACATAATTTATTTAGAGGAAAATGCTAAACCCTCTAGAGAAATGCAACGAAGGCTAAATCCTAATATGAAAGAAGTAGTGAAAAATAAAGTCATTAAGCTTCTAGATAATGAAATCATTTATCCTATTTCTGACAGCAAATGGGTAAGTCCTACCCAAGTTGTACCCAAGAAGTCTGGAGTCACTGTGATAACAAATGAGAACAATGAGTTAATTCCCACTAGAACTGTTACTGGTTGGCGCATGTGCATTGACTATAGGAAACTTAATTCAATGACTAGAAAAGATCATTTTCCTTTACCTTTCATGGATCAAATCCTAAAAAGAGTTGCAGGTCATGAATTTTATTGTTTCCTAGATGGCTATTCGGGTTACAACCAAATTGAAATTGCATTGGAAAATCAAGAAAAGACTACTTTCACATGTCTATTTGGTACTTTTGCATATCGAAGGATGCCTTTTGGATTATGTAATGCACCAGCCACATTTCAAAGATGCATGCTTAGTATATTTAGTGATATGGTTGAACATTTTCTTGAGATTTTCATTGATGATTTTTCTGTTTTTGGCGATTCATTTGATGATTGTTTGACTAACTTAGAAAAGGTTTTGACCAGGTGTGAAGAGAAGAATCTTGTGCTGAATTGGGAAAAATGTCATTTTATGGTAACAAACGGCATCGTACTTGGTCACATTGTTTCATCAAAAGGAATTGAGGTTGACAAATCTAAAATCGAGTTAATTGCAAACTTGCCAACACCAAAATCTCTTAAAGATGTTACATCATTCCTAGGACATGCTGGTTTTTATAGAAGGTTCATCAAAGATTTTAGTGTAATATCTAAGCCTTTAAGTAACCTTCTAACAAAGGATACTATTTTTGAATGGACTGAACATTGTGAAGAAGCCTTTGTTAAACTTAAAAACTTGCTTACTTGTGCTCCTATCATTCAACCTCCTGATTGGTCATTACCTTTTGAAATAATGTGTGATGCTAGTGATTATGCCGTAGGTGCTGTTTTGGGACAAAGAAAAGATAAAAAACCTTATGTAATTTACTATACAAGTAAAACTTTAAATAGTGCTCAAATGAATTATACCACCAGTGAAAAAGAATTACTTGCAGTAGTATTTGCATGTGAAAAATTCAGATCTTATCTTGTTGGCTCACCTGTTGTTGTTTTTAGTGATCATGCAGCATTGAAATATCTTCTTTCTAAGAAAGATTCTAAGGCTCGATTGGTGCGGTGGATTTTATTACTTCAAGAATTTGATATCACAATCAAAGATAAGAAAGGCAACGAAAATGTTGTCGCAGATCACTTGTCAAGATTGACAACAGATTCGAAAACTGACATCACACCAATCGATGACTACTTTCCCGATGAATCTTTACTTTCTGTCTCTACAATGCCTTGGTTTGCTAATATTGTCAATTTTCTTGTTTCAGGACAATTGCCAGCTCATTGGAGTACCCAAGATAAAAGAAAGTTTTTGAACGAAGTGAAGAACTTTTATTGGGATGATCCTTATTTATTCAAATATTGTCCTGATCAAATATTTCAAAGATGCATTCCTGATAATGAGGTAAGTAGTGTCATTAAATTTTGTCATTCTGAGGCATGTGGGGGCCATTTCTCATCAAGAAAGACAACTGAAAAAATCTTACAAAGTGGATTTTATTGGCCCACCATGTTCAAAGACTCACATGCATTCTGCAAGTCTTGTGAAAATTGTCAAAAGTTGGGATCTATTTCAAAACGTCACATGATGCCTTTAAATCCTATTATTGTCATTGAGATCTTTGACTGTTGGGGTATAGATTTCATGGGCCCATTCCCTCCATCATTTGGTTTCTTATACATATTAGTCGCAGTAGATTATGTTTCAAAATGGATAGAGGCAATTCCAAGTCGAAACAATGATCACAAAACAGTGATAAAGTTTTTGAAAGAAAATATTTTGAGTCGATTTGGAGTCCCTCGAGCCATAATAAGTGATGGTGGAACACATTTCTGCAACAAGCCATTTGAGTCTTTAATGAAGAAATATGGAATCACACACAAAGTTGCCACCCCTTATCACCCTCAAACAAGTGGACAAGTAGAGCTTGCTAATAGGGAGATCAAACATATTTTGGAGAAAACAGTGAACCCTAATAGGAAAGACTGGTCTTTAAGACTTAATGATGCACTTTGGGCTTATCGAACTGCTTATAAAACATCATTAGGTATGTCACCTTATAGACTAGTCTATGGAAAACGTTGTTATTGTTATTATTATTATTGTTGTTGTACTATTGTCGTTTATAATTTGTATAATTAACCTCCCTGTGGTTCGACCCCGGTCTTGCTGGGTTATTTATTACTTCGACACTCCTGCACTTGGGAGAAGACATCAATCTTTTAGTCGTGTCATTCAACCCTGGTCTTACCGGGTTATTTATTACTTTAACACTCTTGCACTTGGGAGAAGACATCAATCTTTTGGTCGTGTCAAAAGCTCCATAACTATGTGATGATATATTGAGCACAAAAAAAGGTTTATTAATATCTTGTTTAAGAGGTATTAAACAGATATATAAATTTAATGAGAGTTTGTTTATCTGGATAGATTAATGGAAGTTGAATGATGAATACCTTACTTTGTGGAATTTGCAAATTATTTTTCTATTTTAACGCTTTGATTAATAGGGACTAGTAATAAGCTGGTTGGGGGGTGATTAGTACTTAAAAGTGTATTTTTATCAAGGTTTTACATTATCATTTTGCGCTTGAAGTATCAATAACTCCTTAACTAAAACATGTTTTATAATAACATATCTAATAATATAAAATACCTTTAATTTATGATAAATGTTCATTTTAAATGCAGGGCTATCACATAAATAAATGGATTGATTGATGAGTTTAAGAATTGAAATTGAAAGGACAAAGAGATGGCCAAACTTAGAAAAGAGATGCTGGTGCAGTCCAAACTGGAACACTATTCCATAATTGGGTCATATCTCAAGCTCTAAATCTTAGATTTAGGTCTATTTTATATAGATAGAAAGGTAAGACATAAGCCTACAACTTTTATGGGAGCCTAAGACTTAACAATGTCATTTTCAAGTCTAAATTGTAGCAACAACGAAGAAGTCCGAATCTGTCCTGCAGCCCGAATGTTGTTCAGTGTTTGGCCGATATCTAGAGTTCTAGAAGTCCAAATGACCTCAATTATTTTTTCTTGGAAAATTGAGACAATTTTCTAAAACTTTCATGTTTTTAAGTAATTCCAATTCTGACATTATCAATAATGTTTTGGGTAGAAAATAGAAGTATAGATTGTCACTAAGTCAAGAGTTGACCACCCACTCATTAATTAGTCATCAAATCAATTGTTATTGTTATTGTTATTATTGTTACTCTTATTGTTGTTGTATTTTTGTTATTTATAATCTATACAATTAACCTCCCTATGGTTTGACCCCGATTTTGCCAAGTTATTTATTATTTCGACACTCCTGCACTTAAAAGAAGACATCAATCTTTTGGTCATGTCAAACATGCTCTTAATTTGTTTAATTAAATAATATTATTCTATTTTTTAATTTAAATTGTTTTTTGCTTTGTTTGTGTTTGGTGATATGGTGTCTAATATTTTTCAATTGAAAAGGCATGAAAAAGGTATTTTTTTTAATCTTTATATCAACACATTAAAATCATTTAAAAAATATCAATTTAATATTTTTTCTTATAATAAACAATTTAAGAAGTGCTTTGAAAAAAAATAGTACTGCAATGCCAAACAGCCACAAATCATCACAATTAAATTGTCTAATTAAGTAATATTCTTCTTTATTTTTTTGTTAAAATATCTTTCATTTATAATCAAAATCCCCAATGCAAAATTAATAATACATTTAAAAAGGTTGATTTAGAAATTAACTTACAAATCACACGGATTAACTCTTTTAGATTTTAGATGTTAGAGAGATAAAAGGACATAATTGGACCCGTAAACAAATTTGATACAAATTTATGGTGCAAAATAATAACGATCGTAGGGAATAAAGAGAAATTATTTAAAGGTACCTCGCAAAAAACACCATTGCTGGGAGCGCGGCATAGCAAAAAAAGAGGACATTTTATATTTGCATTAGATGGCAAAATAGTTGATATCTTCGTCAAGCAAATGGCTGGATATAGAAGGAGAATACACATACTGACATAATGGAGAAAATTTAAATTGTGAACAAAAGGATATGAAAATAAATAAATAAATAACATGGGATAATCCATGCAATTCTATGAATGTGTTTAAAAATATAATTATAATTATTTTTTAAAAATATTTTTTATTTAAAAAGGTAAGTTAACAATGTTTTTTTATTTTTAAAATTAATATATTAAAATAATTTAAAAATACCAAACACGTCGTAACTTACTGTGGCGCGTGTATTTCGTTATATGGCAACTCCGGGGTTTTGAAGACATCGGAGAAATTTTTTTTCAGAGAAGAAATAACATGATAATTGATAAGGGGGTGTTATATAACAAGTTTATCCAAGGCGTAATTGTTTGACCCTCGTATCAATTTTGTATTTGTGGACTTTGTTTATTTATTTTGAAAGGTAGATGTTGATTTGAAACCAAGCAATGACTCTCGAGAAAGAACTCCACCAGCCACCATCAACCGATCACCCATAAAGATCACATGCCCAAACATTGCACTCTGCCCTAAACCCTAAAACTAGTACGCTTCTAGGGTTTAGAATTCAATCGATTGAAATTGCTGGGGAATTTGTTAGCTTTTGAATCTCAATACAATAAAAATGGGAGGCGAGAAGATTAATCAGAGTAAGGATAATCCCTGGCTGTCGTCTACAAACATGCCACCGCCACCACCCTATCAAGGAAAATCTGAAGACATGAAGCTTTGGGGAGTTGTCATCTTCGGCCTGATTGGGGCCACTGCCACCACTTACGCTGTGAGTCCTGTTTCATTTCATGTGGTAGATAAGTAAAATCATTAGATATGTATGGTGTAATTTATGAAATTCTGGAAAATGTTTTAGTAATTGAGGGATGGATAACACATAAAAATTGGTTCTTTAGATTCTGAGAAAGTAGATTGATTTGGCATGGCAGGTCAGACAGCTGCGGCGGACTGTTGATGAGCTGTATGCTCAGGTAGGCTTCTGCAAGTATAAATGCACCGCTTTCCTATGTCGTCCACTTAAATTCGACTTTCTTTTTGGGCAAACTGAACGCACAAGAACAATCTTTATTTCTTTATTTTGTAGCTGTGAAGATTTAGCGAAAGGTTTTTGTGTAGGAAAACTCGGTCTTATCGATGTAATGTTGTCTAAAAAAAATAGTGATTGATTCTGAGCGTTTAGTCTGCTAAAAAAGGTGAAGTTTTTAAATTAAAAATTGAGAATTTCACTGCAAAGTTTTTCTTGTCTATGCATGCCAATGCCCCACCTGATCATGTCTGTAATTGTACCTGATTAGTTAACCAGGTCTCAATCAATGTGGAAAGGAGGATCTGGAACTAGCAAGTCATTCCGGACATATTTTCAGGAGGAAGCGTGGAAAAATTATAATCATCGAATGCAGGAAGCATATGAAGAGGAAATGGAGAGAGTGGTGAGCTTTTTTCTTGTGAATCTTTCCTTCTGGATGTCATTTTAGTTATATTATGGAACCCTGCAGAACATACTATATCAGTTTTTGGTTATTTGGTTTCTGTGTGTGTACCTGCAGATATTACCCTGTATGTTTTTGATTGCTTTCCATGATATTGTGAAACTAAATCGTTGTTACTTCTAAGAATAACAGTTGGGTTTAGAGTAGACAGTTATCTGTCAAGGTAGTTCTAGCACATCGCTGTGATGTTTATGCTGCTCTTATTTGTTCACTTTCAGTCATTTAATTGCATCTGCAAGGTGACTCTTCTTAGAAGCAAGTTTCTGAAGACTGTTCAATTGGAGTACCACTCCTTATGCAGTTTGAAGTCACAAATATATTTTTGAAGTCAGATCTATAATGCTAGTCTAGATGCATAATAGCTTGAATAAGCTTGTTCTTAGCTGGAAATCCAGGTATGAATTCTTAGCAAGTTGGGCCGCTTCTAATTAAACCACTTTTTTTTCCTTTTTGGTGGGTTATCTTATAATTCCACAGTTCAGGGAAAGTTTTCTGTCTTTTCCTGCTTTGCATTGCCCAGTTGATCTATGTGTCTTTCAAAACTACCTTTTTATGCCTCAAGATTGGGCTCAGATGATAGAAACTGAAACCGTCTTTGTATGGCCTAGCATGGTTCTCTTTACCAGCAAAACTTCTAGAATCTTCTAGACCTAAGAAATTTTGTCATCCTATTACTCTTTCTTTCTGTTGGGTCCATTTTAATTTTGTTTATAAATCATGTAGGTTGAATTTCTTTATATGCACCATATCACAATGATAAGCCTAGTTCTTTCTCTGAAGCTGTCAAATATCAATTATCTTGCTCTGATTTTGAGGTGTCTAGCAGGCTCTTTTCCTTGATTGTATTTGCATTCAATTATGATGTCCTAATGTTATTTTTGTCTGCAGGAGCGAATAAGGCGTATGCAAAGCATGTTTAACCGTGAAAGAAACAAGTTCAAAAGAGACTATGAGAGGTGGAGGGAAAATGGTCCAGGTGCATATCATCAACATTTTCAGCGTGATGATTGGTATTGGAAGACTGATTCATCTTTCAGAGACCAGAGGACTAACTTCAGGAGAACTCCAAGAGACAGTGGAAGCTATCCATTATCACATCATTACTCAGTTTTGGGACTTGACAGGTAATTATCAGAATCTAATGTGGATGGTTCAGTCAAGTTGTATAGCTGTCTTGATTTCTGGAGATTGAAATATAGCTTTAGGATGAATTTAAGAGGTGTTTGGAATATGATACAATATAATTGAGTGTTTTAATTTTTTTAATCATGAGATTTTCTCAGTTATCTGGACTGTACCGCTAGCAGTTGGGATTGACAGATTGTTCCTGGTCTTTTTGTGACAGGTCTAGAACAGCACCATATACTGAAGCTGAGATTAAGGTATTACTTGTGATTGCTATCATCTCTTTGAAATCTATGTTCGGTGACAAGATTTGATGATTGATAGTTTTATAATTTGTCTCCCATTAAGTCATTCGCATCTTATCTGAGTTTTCTATTTGTGTATCGTCCATGTCTTCATGTTTTCAAGTCTGTAAGCTGACTTGAGCTCCTGATGAAACTTCTTTCTTGAAAACTTGGAAAATGTTAGGGGCTGAATATAGTGGATCATATATACAATACTCAATTCCACTTGGTTTCTTTGGCCTGTCGAATGTTTTAGTGTTTCAATTCAAGAGCTTCATCTTATAACTGGGTTTATTGTTTTCTTCTGTGATTCCTGCAATTCTAAATGTATTTCTTTTATACATGCAGACAGCATTCAGAACGAAGGCAAAGGAGTTTCACCCAGATCAGAACCAAGATAATAAAGGCTGGCTTTTGTTTTTGATTACTAACTATGATCTTGTACTGTGATGCCACAGCTTTAAAGTGGAACTTAAAGTTGTGTTTTGTGATTTGTTGCAGAGACTGCCGAGGCAAAGTTCAAAGAGGTGATGACATCCTACGAGGCCATTAAGCAAGAAAGAAAGAACACTAAATGTTAAACTGCCTGACACTGGTAGGGGAACAGCGAAGACGCAATGCAAAATGTTCCTACATGTGTATACTTGGGGAAAATGAATCCAACAACTTAATTTTGTTGTGAGATTTTGATATTATATTGATAGGAGGTTGTGTGGAGAGGTAAGTAAATAGTTTTTTTTTTAGGTGCTTGATATTATTAACAAGGACAGCAATTCATGTGTTGTGCACAACCTTTTGTATGTAATTCCTGAAATTATGTAACTTACCAATTAATTTTGACCACAAATCTATATATTTATTATTAATAAATATTTTCTTTATCTTTATATCTTTAACATTTATTTATATTTAATTAAACATTTATATTTAATTAATAAATGTTTAATTGATGAATTTAAAATAATGTTTTTGTATTCAATTAATTTGCTAATAAAATCTAGTTTTAATAGAACATTGATTAGAAACATAATATCCATTATGAATAATATTCTTTCGTTATAATTATAAGATTTATAATTACATTAAAGTATTGTTTTAATGTTTTATTATTAATTAAAGTTTTTATAAATTAATGTTTTATTAAGACTAGATATTAATTAAAGCTTTTATAAATTGATGTATATTATGTTATTTTTTTATGAAAAAAAGCAATTGTTTTTATAAATTGAGGTGTAAGGGATATTTGAAATTAATATGTATATTTGTTAAATGACATGTAACTGAATTGATTTGCAAGAAAATTTTATTTGGATGGATTATTTATATTTAAGGAAAGGTTGATGTAATAATTGTGTAAATAATTTTTAGATTTGAAATAATTAAATTATTTTATATAGAAAATATTATATTTTGATTTTGATTAAACTTTCTAATCAAGAGTAATAAATGGATAAATATTGAGTATAACATAAACTATATATGGGTAAATATTGAGTATAATATAAACTATATGAAAATATTTGAGTAATCGAGAAAAAATTTATTATGATAGATGAATTAGAAAAAATATTCAATTTCTTTTCAAATAATATTGATTGTGAAATTCTTGATCAAAATGAAATGAAATTTAAAAAAATTTCAGTTTTTATTCAAAGAATCAATGCGTATAGCATTAAGATTTAAAATAATTTAACAAATCAAATATATTTTATGTTATAATATTTAAATCAAAAAAAATTAATAAATAAATAATAATTATAGTGAGAAATTAATTATTAAAATATTAAGTTAAAATACTTATAATTTTTTTAATATTTGAAGAATTATGACAGATTGCTAGATATTATATTTAATATTCTAATATAAATTAATTAATTATTAAATTAATAATAAATCAAATTATTTAATTTTATTTTATTAAAGATTATGATTTATAAAGGCACAATGCCAAGCTTTTGATAATGGACACTGAAGTCCAAATAGGCAATTGATTCCCTATTTGTGTTGCTGGGAATGGATGAAGCTGGAAATCCATCTACATACCTTTGCAGCAGCAACAAGCATAAAAAGCCACCAAAACCACCGATAAAGAATGCCAAAGCAGTATTTTCTCCAGCTGAGAAATCTGCCATTGTTGTACCCACAAGAATTAGGCATGGCATCATAGGATAACAAAGATAGCTTCAAGTCTGCGTAGTCTTTCATGCTTTCCTCATTAGAAATCCCTCCATCAAGAAGTGAAGTAGACAGGGAAGGGCTCTTGCTCATCAAGGGGGATGGATCAGCGCCAGATAATTCAGAACGAGCCTGCAGAATAGGACTCCAAAATCACAGGTATCCTGTGCAAATTGAGTCACCACTTGTGTCTATGAAGAATCACAAGAGTATCCCAGCATTAGGATCGCTCAGACATGAGCTATAGACATTAATCGTATGTAGTCTAACCTTGAACGAAGACTGAGATCTTCTGGTACCTGTAAGGAACTTTTCTTGTAAAGTTTCTGTTCAAACTTTCAGTTCTGCGGCTGGCAGAACAAGTCTAAATTTCCGCATGGCCCTGAGAATCTGAAACGGAAACTCATAAGTTCCATGAACTAGGAGTTAATAGCCAAATTCAGCAATCATGAACACCGCTTAATTTTATGTTAATAAACACGGAAGGGATTGTACAAGGCATCATCATAAGAAAATGTCTTCCATTAGCAATCTGCTTCAATTCCATGTCCATGCAATTTGACTATGTAACGGTGATTAGTGAGATAAAGAGTTTGGTTTATAGCACATATGCTGAAGATTACTGCTGCAGTTGCTAAAAAAAACCAAATTAAGATCTCACGATGAATCCAAGGACCAGTAGTCATCTTTCCTAATCAGATGCAACAGAAGCTTCGCTTGCTATCCACTACAGTATTAGTATTAGTTGTCATGCATGCAACCTAACCAAACACCCACATTAATTTTTTTTAAAAAAAAGTTATTAGAGACTCCCAACCATAAAATCTCCCCATCAGTCCAATTTATTTGAAATCAATTAATGGACTTTCAACCCATCTGGATAAACATTGAAACTCTAAACTTTCACCAATTTAAAACCACCAAAAAAAACCCATAAAGATAGAATCTTTGATGGTCCAAATGGTTTATTTCAAATATAGGTATAGAGGCTTGTTTCACGGTATTTTATTTGCTTTGTTTTCAGGATCGTTGCTTTGATGATGTATTTGGTTTTTTTTGGTATATTCATACAGCCTTTCATAATAATGTTAGAGCCGTTTTTGTTAGCATTTTCTGATCATGGAACGGCATCCATAATGGAATGACACTATACCTCCAACAAACTTTTTTTTCTTCTCATTTCAGATATAGTATTGACAATTTATTTTTTTATTATTAGTTATTGCCAATTTCTTTTTTATTTGTTTTGTTTATTGCTGGGACCGAGGATGTACAGCTACCCATAAAATGCTTGTGTAGCTTGAATTTTTTTATTTTTTTTAGTTAATACCTATAGTATGTATTGACTTATATTTAACAATATATATATATTCTTAAAATAAAATAAAGTACTTAAAAAATACAATGGGCAAGTACATTTCAAATAACAATTAAAAATAAATTATCTTTTAAAAGTATTTATTTTATGTTTATAAATACAACATTAAAAATAAAATATTTAGTTTATGTTTATAAACCAATTTATTTTATGTTTATACTCCTACTAAAAAAATAAAAACAAATACAGCAATTGAAAAAATTGAAAATGATTAAACAATATGATGTTTCATGCGACATGTTTTGTAAAATATGAAACAAAACATGAAGCAGTTATTTGTTGTATAATATATTTTGATGTCGTATTGCCTGGAATGCTCGGGGGTTATTGCTTTTGAAAGGTAAAAGGTGCAAATACCACCATTAACCTAAAATATTGGGTTATTTTTTAAGGAAAACTTTGACAATTCAGATGACCACGAGGAGCCATATTGTCATCGTGCCAGTAGCGGCGGCACCCAAATACCGATGACGCTAAAGTCGGAAGCCACCTCTAGTTGCGACTTGCAAGTGGTGCCCTCCATCCAATCTAATCTCCATTGACGGTGAGAAACAAGGAAACAACTATAACCAGCAAAAATAAGCAAGTAAATAAAAAGGGCGGGGACATGGCAAAATCCAATTCATATTATATATATTGGTCAGAGTTGAAGTTTTATGAACACCCTATCAACAAAAATCTATAATAATGCACCGTTATTCTTCCAAGCATTCACCCTCACCCAGTCGACTTTCAGCAAGGGAAGGAATGGGAACAGAAGTGGCTTACGCTATCTCCACATCTTGCCAAATCAACCTCACTTGACTGGAGGAGCTCTATAATACGCTGGAACAGTTGCAGGGAAGAACATCTGTCTAACTCCTTCTGCCCTAATGATGGGGAAGATGATTCCTGATGCACCCTGCAAAAAAGGGACCTGATCTTTCAGTGTTCAGGAAGATAAATGTGCATGAAATTGGGATATTAATCTTGGTAAATAGACTGAAATGGCAATGGAAAGCCCATAGAGAAGGAGGGGTAGATACGCACTGAAATCAATCTAGCTCCAATCCATATGCGTTTAGGTGAAGGGAATGGCAGCAACAAACGCCCAACCCCATATATAGCAACTGCAAAGAAATGGGCGACCAAGCTCAACGGACGGGGGTTTAAGCCTGAGAGCAAAGAAACGGGTCCGGCTGAAAATACCCCTCCAAGCCTTAAATAATCAAAGCCCGCCTGCCGCATTTCCTTCATTGCTTGATCAGGAGAAGCACAAAAAACCTTGTAGGGGCCCCCTGCCAGTGTATTGATTGTGGATGCTACAGGCTGCAAAAACATGGGATAAATCTGAGTTTAACTGCAGTACTATGAAGGCATCTTCATCATGAAAAATGCTCTGCTAAAAGTTGTCTCTAACTCCAAGTTCGGAGATGGTGTGTTGACTTTTTAGATTAAATCCTAATATCATTCAAAAGGTATTCCAACATCTACAAAACCAGCAATTGAACAGAAAAAAAACAGACAAGCATAACACCAGATATACAAATCACCTTGCGCAAGGTGTAGAAAGATTCAAGATATTTGCAGAGTGTAGGTGCATCATTAAGGTTGCGCAAAGGCCTGAGAAGATTCCGTAAAACAACAATGTCAGACAATGCAACAGTCATTCCTCCCCCGGTAAGAGGATGACGCATGTTGAATGCATCACCCATCAACAATGCACCAGGAGTAGGATAAGGAGCAGCTGGCATGCTTCTGTTTGGCATTGTCCTAATATTTCCTTTATCAACAGCAGCTAGAAAGGCATCATAAACTTCTGGGGGAAGCTGCCAACAGAGATGTCAGAAAGTCAGCTGAAGAAATCACCACACCAGACATAAATAGGGATTAGTAAAGGCCAAACAAGCAGCTGAGGATGCATGGAAGATTTTACTATATACCTGAGGTGCCACCACAGTCTTCAAATATTTTGCCATTTCACCACTTGAAATGGAAGGAACCTTCTGACCAGGTACATCAACCAGACAGCGGACCTCGGTACTGCTAATAGGATACATCAAAATCGGAGACGGATCCCCTAAGATAACATGCCCATGATTTGCACATGGAAGCTGGCAATTCTCCAGGACCATACCAACAAAACAAGAGGGCACATCCACCTGCACAAGATAATTTGACAAGCATTTTAATTTTCTGGGAAGAACTTTATTTTGTAATAAGCAAGTGGTGAGAATTTCTATGGGATTGATCATCTTGGACTTGATACTAGAATTGCTACACTGCTACTATCCAACAAATATCAAAGGTTCTCACCTTAGGGTTGCAAAGGGAGCGATGCAGGTTTGAGAAACAGCCATCACAAACAATTGTCAGAGGTGCAAATGCCTTCAGCTCTTGCCCATCTTTTGTTTTGTACTGCACGCCCCTAATAGTCCCTTTATCTTCAAGTAGAGATATGACAGTTCCTTGCTCCAATTGTACACTAGTAAAATTGAAAACAAAAATATAACTACCAATGAACATAAAGAGATGCTTCTAGATACTATGATGGCATGTTAAACTGGCATAAAATATATTATCAAGAGCAGTGTCCAAGAATTACAACATGCGCACAGCAGACAATCAGATGACCATGGACACTCACTGCGTACCTGAGGATGTCAACCATCTTAAAAATGTGCAGGTACAATGAAAAGAATAATACACAAACACTTAGAAACCATTTTCTTGAATCATTTTAAGAACCATTTAAATTTTCAAAGGGCATTGCCACATGCATAGACTTACAATGGAAGAAAAGACATACTTGGGAAGGGACGCAGCTTTGTCCCGCATTCTCTGTATGAAACGCCCATTATGAAAGCTCCTTCCAGCTACATCTGAGTGGAACTTTTCCAAAGGATAAGAGAGTCGAGTATGTTTTCCATCCTTGAAAAGTGCATAACCAAACACCCTCTGAGCATCAATTTTCTCCACACAATCTGCAGCGAGAAACAAGATAGGGATTCTATTAGCAACTAAGTTCTCCCATTATTGAGTGGCCACAAATGACATCAATTAATACAAACTTGTGGCATTACAAAATTTAGCAGGTAGTAGCAGAATTCATATTCACACACCTTCAAGTCCCAATTCAATTAACTTAAGGTAACCCCCTGGCTGTAGCAATTCACCCACAATCCTATCAGGCTCGGTCAAGTCTCTTTCAATGACGTGCACTTTACGTCCATCCTGCATTTTAAGATATACATTGGATTTTCTATTGAAATGACTTGCAGTCAAGAAAAGATCCCATGTAAATTCAATTCAATATGAAAGTCTGTCAAATCATGATGCAAACTAATCGGGATAGCAGAGGCAAAAGAAATGGAATACAGTAGGTCCTCGGTTTTAATAACTTTATAGCACAATTTCTACAATTATTAGAGAATATTAACAGTAGCAATCTATTAGAATCATGAACATGATTTAAATCCTTATGAATAAATAGAGATTAACTAAAATATAGAAAGATAATTTTCATTTCTAGACCCACAATTTGGGGGTGGTAACAACATGAATTTCATTTGTGCAGTCAATTTCTCATTCCACTAGCTGACAACAATAATTAGAAGGAAACAAAAATATAGCATCTCAACAACTAATTAATTGAAAGATGAACCATCCTCTGATTATCAGAACAAGTTCATACACACCCGCTGGGCCTCCCAAAGGCCAGTTATCACATAATTATACACTTTGATCCATAAGGCAGAACATAAAAGACAGGTCATCTGTCCAAGTTGGTATGGTCCCCGCTTTAATTCATCTTATTATCAATTCTCAACCAACTCTATGAAAGTTCAAAAAATAATAATAATAATAACAACAGCTACTTATTCATCTTGGTAAAGCACGCGTTTAACGAAGATGCCTTACTTTCACAAGTCTGCAAATATATATGTTTTATCTGTGTTTTTAATGGAAATATGAAGGGGCTGGCCTCCATTAAAAACAAAGTGTAAAATCACAAGAACATAGACTGTATAAATTCAAAAATAAACACATAAGAACCATCAAATCCTGTACGCCGCATTCTGTGTCGTATAATTTAATGAATTAATCAACTCTCCCCCTCGGTCCTAAAAAATTCTTCATTCAATTAGAAAGATTTATTGATCATTTGAGGTGCGTTTTCTTTTTCATTTTTTTTCTTTTATATAAAATTAGCCAAATAAACAATAAAAAAACCAAGAGTTTGGAATAATCGATCATCCAACGAAAAATAAAATAAAAGTTCGTTTCTCTCCGTTTGATTGCCGAGAAGATGCAGCAAAAGAAAAGAAAATACCTTGCCAAGAGTATGAGCAAGAGCGGCGCCAGCAACACCGGCGCCAACAATGATAACGTCGACATTGGAAACATTACTGGATCTGCATTCTCCACTGGTGGTGGCTATACTATTAATGGACTCGCTTCTCGCTTCCAACAAATCCCTATTAGCTCTCTGTTCCTTCTTCTTGGTTACCAAATAATAGATAGCAGAGAGACCAAACAGAGTAGCCAAGATCCATCCTGGCATGCACTGATCCGCCATTATTTTTTAAATGCAAAAACGATCAATTAAAGAATGGGAACGAGGACGTTAGAGAAGGAAAGATTTCTTTGTCTCGCGCTCTCGTTTAATCCTCTAAAAAAATAAAAAATTGGGAAGGTGGAAGGAGCTTTGCCGGCAATGCCTGTGTACGTGCGTTGTACAGCTAGGCAAGAGATTCACAAGAACCTTTACTAAGGGATGCATCATTTTATAGGCCGTCGCGACCATCACTGCTTAAACGTGGACTTGACGCTAGCGTGCGCCGCGTGGGTGACTTGGTTAAGATGATCCGCCTTTGACCGGTCATTTATTGGTTTTTCCCCCTGAAGTTCTGAATTTATTGAGTAAGAATGGTTAAGTACATGATTATGATTTTAGATAAATTATTGTGGATTTTTCTCTCTCAAGATGATTAAGTATATATTTACGATTTTAGATAAATGATTATGGATTTTGTATGGCTATACAATCCTAACTATTTAATCATCGACTACTCCTATTTTTAAAAAAAATCTAAACATACATACAAATTAAACAAATTTTAAATAATCATATATTAACCCAAGTATTAAAATTAGAAAGTATATTTATAATAACAATCAAATAGATTTAAAAAAAATAAATCATGATAAAGGTTTAAAAATAAATATTATTAAAGCATAAAATGAATTACTCGTATTACAAAATATAAAAATAAATACTATTATTTTAGGAATCATTAAATATATATTAATTTAAGTTTTACTTTGATATAATTATTAATTATTTAACAAATATTTAGTTTGATATAAACAACATTTTTTTTTATTTTCATGCTGACTCTTTAAATTTTGAATGTAGTCCTTTTTTTCTTGTTTTTTTATTATTTATTTTATTAAAAATAATTTATGAAATTGGAATTATTTTTAATTCCATCTCCTTTGATTCTTTTATTTGTCAGGTTTACTCTTTATTTTTTTATTGATATTTTCTTTATTTGAAATGGTTTTTAAGATTAAATATTGTTTTTTCAATTTCATCATATTTTATTTTTATCCTTATTTATTATTATTTTTATTATCATTTTATTTTGAATTTATTTTTAAATTGATTTTTTATGATTTTTTTTTAATATTGAACTAATTGAATATTGAGTTTCTTAATCAAGCTCAAATATAGAACTTAATAGATTATGAGTTTAAGAGAATAACTCAGATTTATAAGGATCACCTAGTTTGCTTGTTTTTGCATTTTTTTAAATTTATTTTTTAAATTTCTTTATCCAACATTTATTTCATAGGATATCACTTTATTTTTTTTATTCTTTTTCTATGAGATTTTTTTAATAATTTAAAAAATAACATAGCTTATCTTGAGGTTTTTTCTTTATTAAATTTAGCTTTTTGAAAAAAAATTGTTTTTGAATTAAATTAAACCAATTAATGAAATAAAGGCATGCAATATTCATTTCATGGTATTTTATTTAATTTGTTCTCAAAATTACTCCTCTAACAATATATATAACTTTTTTGATGTATTTGTGTAGTCTTTCGTGATAACATTAGAGTTGTCTCTATTAATACTTTTTAATTATGAGACATTATTTACAAAGAAGTGACAATAAATCTTCAATAAATTTATTTTTATGTTCATAATGGGTATGGTATGGTATAGTATTGATAAAAAAAATTTATTGTTAATTATTTTTATTTATTTGGTTTGTTTACTGTTTGAGTCGAGTTTATTAAACTATCTTAAATATTTTTTAATTATTTAAAAATACTTTTTTTGCTTGAATATTTTTTTGGCATCTACGAGCGTTGAATAGCGGGGCAGGGACTCACCGGAACCTTCACGAAGGGATGCATCATTTTAGAGGTCGTAGCGACCATCATAGCTTAAACGTGGACTTGATGCTAGCGTGCGCCGCATGGGTGACTTGGTTAAGATGATGCTCCTTTGACGGTCATTTATTGGTCTTTCCCCCAGAGAATTGAATATTTGACAAAGCGGGTGATGACTATTGTTTTGAATGAGTTAGAATGGATTTCTCTCTCTCAAGATGACCATTTTAAGCATATGATTACGATTTTAGAAATATAATTATGGATTTTTTATAACTATAATCCTAACCATTTAATAGCATATCAATCCAAATATTAAAATTAAATGAAAGGTAGCAAATATGATTAATTATATTATGTAACAGTTTCTTTAATTATATTTCTATTATAATGGTGGCGGCATTTATGCTTGTTATTACATCTTAACATCAAATATTCTAAATTTAATGAAAGGTAACAAATATGATTAATTATGTTAACTTATAAATTAATTAACTCACGGATTACATGAATATAATCCACATATAAATAGATAATGAAGCTAAGGTTGTTAAAAAGAGATAGTAACTATAATTAAAGTATTTAATGTTTTGGAAACTTTACAAGCCAGATAAGGGTATTAGTGTGACACTCTGGACTCTCTCATTTGTGCAAGGGCTACACCTCGTATGATCAAACTATTGTATTTTAAAAGGTTAGATCATAGAGTGTTTGCTACACTAATTATGTTTTTGCATACCATAAAAGACTTAAATCAAATAACATGTATTTATGCCTTATGATGTACTACATTGTCAATTAAATTTGATAACATGTTAAGATATTTTAAGTTCTTGTAACAACACTAACAATTTAAAGAATATTCAAATATAAAAATTTTAGGTATTTTTCATTGTTATGAAATATACGATATGGTTGGAAAATTTATGTTATAGCTAGTATCAAAGCATTGGTTTTAGTCTAGCGATCTCGAAAATGATAATGATGGATGTTAAATTGTTTTATGATGATTCATATCAGATAAGGAATTGATCATGCATCATTACATATAAAGATATCGTAGCCTAAGATAGCATTCAAAGAGGGGGTAAACAATTGCAGCATCTATAGGAGTACATTTACCCTCCCTCGATCTTTTTTATCTCGAGGAGATTATAAGAGCAGTAATAATTAGAATGTCAAGGGCAACAGGTACACCTTACATGATCAACAGGTACGACTTATCAAAGAACAACTGTCTTCGTGGCGTCATCCTTATACTTCTCGTTCGCGAATCAATATTCGTTGGGTGGGGGTTTTCCGTTTCCAATAGTGCTGATGCCTAGGTACAAGTTATCTTTGTGTCACACTCCTATCAAACCTGATTTACTTGACTTTTCGGGAATTGGCGTCTTTGTGTGTGGGTTGCGTGACCATGTGATCACGAGGTTCGCATTAAAGTATAGTGTAAACTTAATATGGACTTTAATATTTGATACTAACATGTTTTGTATTTGTTATCTTCTTCACTCTTTAATACTTTGCTTGTTAAATGAATAATCTAGATTTATGTTGTATAACACTTGGTACAACAAATGCTTGGCACTTTCATAGCTCATACTATATGGTATAACCGACACCTGAGCTATAAAAGGAACTTGATTTGTTGTTAACATAAGTTATAATCATGAATGTCTGATGAGATTTACAAGTATTAGCATTAATCGAATAAGATGACTAATGTGATCATGTTAATAATTTATAATTTGATTGGAACCTCCTTTGTGTGTGGTTTCCAATTGAATAATAAGAGTTTATACTATAATTATTTGACATACCATTAGTGGAACCTCTAACTTTGACATTTGTTATTATCATTGTTTAATCATTACATTCATATTCCATCTCAAAGTTCTCATCTTCTTCTTTTTCTTTATTATTATTCTACTACTACTACTACTACTACTACTACTACTACTACTACTACTATTATTATTATTATTGTAATTGTTATTATTGTTGTATTATTGTCATCTATAATTTATATAATTAACCTCCTTGTGATTCGACCCCGGTCTTGCCGGGTTATTT
>NW_011501766.1:0-33254 GCF_000495115.2 Populus euphratica
TATTGTTTTACGTTTCTGTTCTCATTGTAAATATGGGGTATGCCCCTTATAATCTTTGTATCGTTTTCCTTTAATATATACGTCAACTTACCAAAAAAAAAAAAAAGTTTCAATTCCCGTTTTAGTTTTCTTAGCTTGCAACACAGCTGATACATTGGACAACCCCCCGAATTGTGTTCCCATACTTTCCTCACCAAGGGCATGAACTCGTCATGGTCCATCCACATATCAAAGAATTTGAATGGTTTCTTTATATTCTGATAATCACCAGTAACCTTTACCATCATAGGAGAATGGTCTGACATACCCGATGGCAAAAATCTCGCTTCTGAAAAGGGGAAGTTCAGATTCCATTTCTCATTGACAAGCACTCTATCTAGTTTCCGCATAATCAGATTCTCAGGACATTGATTCGACCAAGTATAATGCAGGCCTGAATATCGAAGATCATCTACTTTCGCTTCTTGAATACATGTTTCCAATCTGTCCATATGACCAGCCCATGAAGTAGACCCTCCTAACCTGTCTGATTGGTAGCGGATAGCATTAAAGTCGCCCATAAGAATCCATGGGCTGGACTCCCATCCATCACTACGACTCACTATATCAGACCATAATGCCTCACGTAAGGAAGCGTTATTGTCTCCGTATATAATTGAAGCATTGAAACAGATATTGGTAGCTAATATAGTGACAGAAACATGAATAGCCTGGTCTGACATTCCGAGGACATCAACCTTCACCACATCAGCATTCCAACAAACCCAAATACGACCACGACAAGAGAAATCATAATTATACAAGAAGGACCAATTACGCAGAGAAACCAATACAACCAGCTAAATATCAAATGAAGAATCTATGTTATTAACCCTCCAAGCTCTTTGGATCCTTTTGTTTTCATATGTTGGTAGAACGTTCCTCATCAAATCAAGCTTATCACGGATGATACATTCGATTTGATCAAAGACCAAATTCTGAGTTCTAGATATTTCACCAAAGGTCCTTGCATTCCGTTCTTGCCAAATATGATACACTGTAGCTGCAAAACTGAGTTTAGGAGAAAAATTGATGAAACTTTTTCCATGCCAAATGACAGTGGCCCATCGAATCCATTCATCCCATCCTTTTGTCATTCTTGGAATGTTACATCTATCACAAACATCCCACCAGATCGTTTTAGTATAGGAGCATTCAAAGAACAAGTGGTTGTGATCTTCGTTGTTGCGATCTTCGTTGTTGCGGAGACAGAGTGAGCATCTATTGGGACCATGTATACCAAACCGATGAAGTCTATCTTGAGTTGTGAGTTTCTGTTGGATAGCCACCCATAGAAAAAATGAATATCTTGAAACAGCATTCTTGAACCACACAATGTAATGCCATCCAACCATCAGATGATGAAATCTTAGTTGCTCCCAAGCTACTTTGACCGACAATCTGTGATTTAGTGAATCCAGCCTAACAATCTCATCCTTCTGCCCCATCATAGGATTAGAATTGGAAGGAATAGCTTCCACAATGGGGTGCCAGCCAATAGCTTGAGTGGTAGGAATTTTCCATTCTGAGTTATGAATCAGCACATTCACCTTCGCGTTCTTTTCCATACTTGAATCATAAATGAATCTTTCACCATAAGAATCTGCGAGCGGGCTGTAAGGATGCCAACTGTCAAACAATAGAGAGGTTGTCATGCCATCTCCTATGATGTACTTCATCTTCGGCCATGCTAAGGATCTTAGCTTTAGAATCTTTCCCCATGCCCAAGAGCAATTCTCTGGCATCTTGATTGTCCATAAATTCCTACCTCGCAATAGATTAGATCTGATCCAAGTAGACCAGATTGAGCCATCTGAGTCATTGCACAGGTTCCAAATGTGTTTCAACAAAGCAATCTTGTTCCATTATGTTATCCTTTTTATTCCTAGCCCCCCTCCTTTTTTGGAAGACATACCTGATCCCAAGTCACTTTAGCCCCAGTAGTTCTCATATCTGAACCAGACTAAAGAAAGGATCTCATAATTTGCTCCACATCTTTTATTACTTGCCCGGGTAAGAGGAAGAGAGATGCCCAATAGCCCTGGATGGAAAATAAAATTGAATTAATCAGTTGTACTCGTCCTGCATACGTGAATTAATCAGTTGTACTCGAGCCCTGGATGGAAAATAAAATTGAATTAATCAGTTGTACTCGTCCTGCATACGAGAGTGTTCTACAAGTCCAATGTCGAACTTTAGAGGTGATTCGATCCACGAGGCCCTTACAATAAACAGCCTTTAGTCTAGACGAGATAAGAGGCACTCCCAAATATTTCATAGGGAGCTCCCCCTTTGTAAACCCAAGAATACGAATAATTTCTTCCCTTTCAGCATTTAACACACCGTTTAAGAAGATGTCACTTTTGTTTGGATTTGGATACAAACCTGATAGATCTTCAAACTTTGTGTGCACAGTTTTGATCATACGAATTGCATTTACATCCCCTTTGCTAAAAATATGTTAGTATCAAACTCTAAAGTTAATGTTGAGTTACAATTCTTATCTTCTTCTCTATAGAAAATGTCATTACTAATATCAGAATTTGAACAGATAGTCTGCATGAAAGTTCTGGGAAATTATTTCAGCTTTCCAAAAACATAGGAACCTCATTTGGACTTCTAGAACTCGAGATACGTGCTGAACACTGAATAGTATTTGGACTGCAAGACTGATTCCGACTTCTCTATTGTTGCTACAATTTGAACTTGAAAACAGTCATTTTGAATCTTAAACTCTTCATAAAAGTTTTAGGCCTATGTCTTAGCTATTTATCCATATAAACTAGACCTAAATCCAAGTTCTACAGCTCCAGTTATGATCCATTAACCGAATGATGTTCCAATTTGAATTCAACCAGTATCTATTTTTTAAGTTTAGCCCTCGTTTTGTCTTCTCAATTAAACTCATAAATGAATCTTTTGATTTATGTGATACGTCTGGATTAAAATGAACATTTATCATAAATTAAAGGTATCTTATATTATCATATTAGTTATTATAAAACATGCTCTAGCTATGGAATTATTGATATTTCAAGTGTAAAATGATGATATAAAACCTTGATAAAAATAACTTTTAAGTACTAATCAACTCGCCAGCTTAACTACCTTAGGAGAGTGATTTAATATACCAAAGGGTAGAAAGCAAGTTTCTAAACCTGTAAATTGCAATTCCATTTGACATTAACAAGAATCCAGTCCAACTTCTTCAAGATAGTATTGTTACATTGCTAATTGGTCTGAGTGAATCTAGAACTTGTGAATCTAAGATCTTCTAGACATGACAGAATCATATAATTGTTGAGGTCATTTTGTCACCCCAACCATGATGTAGTGCCTCCACACTTCTCACGGAGTGATTAAATAACATTGAAATCCCCCTATAGAATCCACGAAATAGTCCCCCAAGCAATACTATGGTTAACAATTTTAGCACACAAAGCCTTTCGTTTTGACAAACAATTACATCCATGGACAAAGGAAGTATTATAGGAAACATTTGATCATACAATAACAATGATGACATCAATAATTTCCTCTCAGCTACCTAAAAGATCAACCTGCGACACATTAAGGTCCCAACATACCCAAATACGACCACCATTAGAATGATCATAGTTAAACAAGTAACCCCAATTCTGAAAAAGTTTCAACTAAACCAAAACGAGTTATAGAATGCTTTCATATAAGATAATAAAAAGCTAAATGTTTTACGAGATCATTCAAACCTTTGATATACCAACATCTAATAAACATAATGAACAAAATAGAAGGATGCCGAAACCAACTACAGCCATGAAATTACCTCAAATTGCCCCTATATAAGAAGCTTGACTTATTTTTCTTATTAAAACCCCCGGATCCCTTCTTCTTCCTATCTTTAAGAGAGTCTTTTGGCTTTAATTGCTAGTTGGTTATCGATGCTGGTTGAAAACAAAGGGAATTGTAGAGAAGGACTTATTGCTTTAGGATAATCATCATCCAAAACATTCTCTACCTGGGCATAGTCTTGTGATTGACATGTACTACTCTGGAAGTTCAGCAATTCACTGCTAGACGATCCATAATGCAATCTACAGCTTGATTGACCTTGTCATTCACTAATTGTGTCCTTTTAGCTACACTAGAGCTCCTAGGCATAGTCTTGTGATTGCTCTTCTTTCTCTTTCCAAACTTCTGCCATTAAAGATTATTAAGAATATTATACTCTCAGTTAGTCCTATCAACCACCGTTTTTAGCGTTGTCTCTTCCATTCCAATTGCCTAATCATTTTAAATAGTCGGACATGTAGCTAAGATATGCCCAAAAACATTGCAGGATTTACACCTAGAAGGGAAACATGTAGCTAATCATTCATACTCAGTTGAGATAGTAATTACTATACCATTGAGGCATTGTAGAACACTTAACCAGCTCCCTAGAGGCATCAATGTTAACACAAACTCTTGCATAAATTAGGTGTTTTGCACATTAGTGTATTGACATCAGCATGTAAATAAACCCTTAGAGCACTAGCAACATAACTCTACCCCTTATTAATCCAATATTCTAAAGGAACATGATGAAGCTTAATCAAAACAGGAATTATGGATAACTCGACTTTAGAGAATTGCATGTTTGGTTTCTATCTTTTAAGGACCATTTCTGATACGATCCAAGCAAAGTAAAATTTGAATTTTGATGTCAAATGTGCAACTATCCAGTTTTACGGCAATAGTCATAATTCTCAATCCGACCATTGGATCGAGCTGAAATTTTACGTATAGTCTCCTGACATATTGTATTACCTTGGATTAAAGTTTCAGGTCAATCAAATTTTGGAAAGGTATCTCAATACAGGTCAACAAAGGCTATATGAATTTTGTTATTTACTTTCTTTTGACTTGTGGACTTCCTATTTGGCTAGGACTCTTTTTCTAAAGGGATGTGGTAGCTTATTTTGGAAATATACTAATTCTACAAGGATATTTAATGGGCTGCAACATAGTTTCCAAGTGTGGCAAGGATGCATAATTATTTCAGAATCCTTTTCTTACAAGGATTCCTTATTCATCCTAGCTACAAAAGGAAAGAAGACTTCAGAATAAATTCTACCTTCAAATCAGATTTCCTAGTCTATTTGGGACTTCTTAATGGTGACAAATCTGATTCTAGCTTATTTAGGATGGTAATTTTGGGATTTTTAGCATTTTTAGTATTTTCTTCTTAGTTTTTGGGTTACTATTTCTTATTTGGGTCAATTGTAAGTGGGCTACATATAAGTCCACCTAAGGAGAGTCCATTAGGGTTTCTTTAAGTTTAGAGTCACTATAAATAGAGGCATAACCACACATGTAGGGAAGACAATTCAGATTAATAAAACTTCTTGTTTGCCGCACTTTGTGTGTGTGTGTGTGTTGGTGAGATAATCTCCCTTCCATGGTTCTCTAATGAACTAAAAAATGACTTATTGAAGAACAACTACCTTCGTTGCATCATCTTTATACTTCTCGTTCGCGAATCAATATTCGTTGGGTGGGGGTTTTCCGTTTCCAATAGTGCTGGTGCCTAGGTATAAGTTATCTTTGTGTCACATTCCTATTAAACCTAATTTACTTGGCTTTTCCAGGAATTGGTGTCTTTGTGTGTGGGTTGCGTGACCATGTGATTACGAGGTTCGCATCAATTTCTATTAGCCATATCCCATGGAGCAAGGTCTAAGATAGCAGAGGCATGTTCAATTAAATCAAATGAAAAGATAAAAAAGCCATGTATGAAGACAACACTTTTAGTAAACCAAGGGAACCCCAAATTCTATTAGCTATAGATTTAACCACTAGGAATGAAAGTTCTAAACCTACAAAGTGTCCACCAATGGTGGATTGCCAAATAGCACAACCGTCTCCACAGACATCTATTGGAGGACTAAC
This sequence comes from Populus euphratica, assembly GCF_000495115.2. Lineage (NCBI taxonomy): Eukaryota > Viridiplantae > Streptophyta > Magnoliopsida > Malpighiales > Salicaceae > Populus > Populus euphratica. The sequence goes on from NW_011501766.1 coordinate 5,950, forward strand.
TATCACCCATGTAACATCCATTAAGGGAGGTGAGAAGAATAAGTTTTGATTTATAGTAGAGCCAGCACTAATGTCCAAGCTAGCCTCACCTCTGACAGCATTTAAGAAATTTAACTTACAGTCGTTGGTTTGCAAAAGAGCATTATCAAATTTAAGGGATACACTTTGTAGGGGATATGCCAAATCTACCATATTAGCATCTAAGAGTGACACCTCTAGCAAATTTCCTTTCTTAGCTATAGAGGAGGAGTGAATTACTTCCTTTCCCATCTGATGCTCTGAAACTTTCTTTTCTTAGACATTGACCAAACTAGCATTAAATGTTTGTCGCTGACCTACCATCTTCACTAAGAGGCATGTTGACTTTGATTCCCTCTTATTAAGGTGTCTTATAAGTACCTATGGTGTCCTAATTTTGAGCATTTTCAACTAATAAATCAAAGTACTCCATTGCTTCATCAAAGTCTTTATCTTTAAAAGTTCTATTGCACACCAATTCCATCATTTGCCTATCTGTAGGTGTTAACCTTTCATAAAAATATGAAAACAATCTCCATGTTTTAAAACCATGTTGAGGACAAGTATTAAGCAAGTCTCGATCTATCCCAGCATTGGTAAAATGTTTCTCCTGGTTTTTTGAATGAAAGTGGTGATTTATCTTTTGAAAGAGTTTGTTTTATGAGAAGGGAAAAACTTCTTTATAAACTGTTGATGCATTTCATCCCAAGCACAAATAGATCTAGGTCTCAAATTTTGAAGCCATGTTTTAGCTTTATCTTTTAATGAAGAAGGAAAAGGATTTAATCTAATAGTATTCATGCTACAATTTGAGTCATTATGTGTTACAGAGCTCCTCAAATTTCCTTAAAGGTAGGTATGGATTTTCTAAATCTAAATCATGAAGAGCAGATAAACTTGAATAATACTTGGCTTAAAATTAAAATGAGATGCATCAGGGGGGAAACTATGCATGATGATGCACTTTCCCAGCAACGATGCCAAAACTTGACAGACTAAAAGATTGATGTCTTCTCCTAAGTGTAGGAGTGTCGAAGTAATAAATAACCCAGCAAGATCGAGGTCGAACCACAAGGTGATTAATTGTATAAATTATAGATAACAATAATACAACAACAATAACAACAACAAAAGTAACAATAATAATAGTAATAGTAATAGTAATAATAAAAAAAAAGGAAGAAGAAGAAGAAGAAGAAGTTGATGAGAGGTAGAAAACTGAAGAGAGAGAGAGATCACAGTTGATCTGAATTGAGATTAGAGAGAGAGATCTGGAGAGAGAGAGAGAGATTAGAGATCAAATTGTCGGAGCTAGATCTACTCCGTCCACCGTTGGATCATCCTCATTTCTTACTATGCTGTTCATTCCAGCCTTCTAGAAACATTGACCGAATGGATCTTCATTCCAATCAACGAGGTGGGAGATATTGATCTCGTAATATTTCTACTGTTCTGAATTTTTAGTTGCAGCAGCGTGAATTGGGTTTTGTTGAATCTTGATCTTCTTTGTTCACCGTTGGATCGTCACCATTTTTTAGTATGTTGTTCGTCAGAACATACTCTACAGCTTGATCGCACGGATCATCATTCCAATCAATAATCGCGAAGATACTGGCCTCGTAATTCTGTAATTCTCTTCTCCCTTCATGAACAAATCTGAATCTTATTGTTTTTGAGATTACATTGTTGTTGTTTCTGAGCTTAGGTTACGTCTTAGACTCAGTTTCTCTTCTTAGAATTTGGTATCTCTAGTATTTGTATGCTGCCATAATGTCCTTATGTTCTGCTGTGGATTCTGTTCCAATGGTTACCTCTAACAATGAACAACACAATGAAGTCAAGTCTGGACATATATTAAGATTAGAGCTACAAGATATGTTGAACAGCCATGGGATGAGGATTTCTCAGTTTACTAGTGTTAATCAAGCTGATTCTGAAGATAGCATAGAGAAGAAACACTCTAATTCCCAAGCTTCTATTGTTGTTTCAGAAATGAATCATATGTTGGGTTCTAAAGTTGATGAGTTGAAGGTAGGGTCTCAGAAACAAGACCAGCAAAGCCTTTGCCCCAAATTGAATTTTTTAAATGCTTTGAAGGGTTCTGATGTTGATAACAATGAGGGTAGCAAGAACCTTGGTATTTCTCTAGTTCGTAATCTGCATTTTGCTCCCCCTGCTATGACTGATGGTCGTGTGACAGTCGCTCCTCCACTTGATGTGTTTGAGGATGGCTGCGAACTTTGGAAATCCACCCTAGTTGGTCATTTTGTGGGTCAGAAATTACCATATCCCATTGTTAATTCTATTGCCAAAAGAATCTGGGGATCCTACGGTCTATCAGAAGTTTTATCTTCGGATAATGGTTTCTTCCTATTCACTTTTGATTCTGTTGATCATGCCACTAATGTGCTGGAAAGAGCCCCATGGCACATGGCAAGCAGACCTTTGGTGCTTAAACGTTGGCAACCGAACATGCAATTTTTGAAAGGTGATTTGGTCAAAGTTCCGGTATGGGTTAGGCTGTATAATGTTCCTCTTGAGTATTGGACTATTAAGGGGTTGAGTTGTGTAGCGAGTGCTATTGGGGTTCCTCTCCATGCTGATCAGACTACATTGTTGCGTCAAAGGCTTAGCTACGCAAGAGTTTGTGTTGAGATTGATGCTACGAAGACGCTGGTTAAGGAATACGACCTTCGCTGTCCAAATGGGTTATTCATAACAATTTCAGCTGATTACGAATGGATACCATCGAAGTGCAATAATTGTAATGTCTTTGGACACACGACAGCGATATGTGCTACTAATAACGGTGAAAATCTTACAATGGAGGCAGAGGGTAAGAGGAAACTAGGAGCTGCGAACTCTAAATCTACGGATAAACAGCAGAATCAGTTTCAATGGCAGGTAGTTGCTAAACAAAATAAGGGTTCTGTGAGTGGCGAGAATGGTCCTTTGGCATCTAAAGTGTGTAACTGTAATGAGAATGGTTGTTCGACATCTGGTACAAATATTTCTGATTGTAATATGAATGAGAAGGCTGCATCAGATGTGAGCAATGCTGATTGTTATGAAGATGAAAATCCTACATCTCCTCTTGTTTTGAAGAGTTCACAAGGAGACATGAAGCAGGAGCAGGGGGGTACAAGTACTGCTTCAGATCAAAGTTTAGCCATCTCCAATACATCTGATTGTGCGACCATGAACCAGGTTCTTTTCGTTAATAGTCATGAGCTGAATGTAGATATTGAAGCAATGGGAGGTGATACAGATGGGGAACGAACTGATAAGGAGTGGACGTCACCAATCCCGACAAGCCCACAAACTCTGAATTCCACCGAAAGGGAAACTGTTAATCAGTTGGCTATTAAGGCTAGAGACTCTCTAGAGAAAAAGAAAAAGGGTTTGAAAAACTCTTCAAAGAAGAATAAGAAATCTGTCTCCTCGTCTGGGGGCACGTCGAGGTAATCTTTGTGTTGCTGTTTGTACTCCTCTCTATTTTCTTATGATTATTGGATGTTGGAATGTAAGAGGTTTGAATGATCCCATAAAGCATTCAGCATTGCGTCAGCTCATCCATCAAGAGAGGATGACTCTTTTCGGTTTGGTTGAAACTCGGGTTAGAGACGAGAATAAATATAATGTTTCTCAACTTCTTCTGCGTAATTGGTCCTTCTTGTATAATTATGATTTCTCTTGTCGTGGTCGTATTTGGGTTTGTTGGAATGCTGATGTGGTGAAGGTTGATGTCCTCGGAATGTCAGACCAGGCTATTCATGTTTCTGTCACTATATTAGCTACAATTCATGTTTCTATCACTATATTAGCTACCAATATCTGTTTCAATGCTTCAATTATTTACGGAGACAATAACGCTTCCTTACGTGAGGCATTATGGTCTGATATAGTGAGTCGTAGTGATGGATGGGAGTCCAGCCCATGGATTCTTATGGGCGACTTTAATGTTATCCGCTACCAATCAGACAGGTTAGGAGGGTCTACTTCGTGGGCTGGTCATATGGACAGATTGGAAACATGTATTCAAGAAGCGAAAGTGGATGATCTTCGATATTCAGGCCTGCATTATACTTGGTCGAACCAATGTCCTGAGAATCTGATTATGCGGAAACTAGATAGAGTGAATCAATGTCCTGAGAATCTGATTATGCGCAAACTAGATAGAGTGCTTGTCAATGAGAAATGGAATCTGAACTTCCCCTTTTCAGAAGCGAGATTTTTGCCATCGGGTATGTCAGACCATTCTCCTATGGTGGTAAAGGTTACTGGTGATTATCAGAATATAAAGAAACCATTCAGATTCTTTGATATGTGGATGGACCATGACGAGTTCATGCCCTTGGTGAGGAAAGTATGGGAACACAATTCGGGGGGTTGTCCAATGTATCAGCTGTGTTGCAAGCTAAGAAAACTAAAACGGGAATTGAAACTTTTCAATATGACTCACTTCTCCAACATTTCAGATAGAGTCAAAGATGCGAAAGATGAAATGGATAAGGCTCAACAGGCTCTCCATACAGCACATGGGAATCCAACTTTGTGCATGCGAGAAAGGGATGCTGTACGTAACTACGCTTCTATCGTCAAGGCCGAAGAGAGTTTTTTCAAACAAAAGTCAAGGATACAAGCCGAAGAGAGTTTTTTCAAACAGAAGTCAAGGATACAGTGGCTTAGCTTGGGGGATCAGAATACTGGCTACTTTCACAAATCAGTAAATGGAAGACTGCATAGAAATAAACTTCTTTCACTTACAAAGGAGGATGGAGAGGTTGTCGAAGGACATGAGGCAGTTAAATCAGAAGTCGTTGCGTACTTCCAGCGTGTGTTAAGAGTGGAACAGATGCCTAGGGTTCTGAATGAGGAAGAGATGGAATCGGCAATTAACTTGAAACTGTCTCCGACGCAACAACATGTATTAGCACAAGATGTAACAAGGGAGGAGATTAAGCATGTTATGTTTAGTTTGAAGAACAACAAAGCCCCTGGTCCGGATGGATTTAACGCAGGTTTCTTCAAAAGAATGTGGCACATAGTTGGGGAAGATGTTATCAACGCTATTAGCTCCTTCTTTCAGACTCGGAGAATGCTTAAGGAAATGAATGCTACATCAATTTCCCTTATTCCTAAAGTTGCCAATCCTACGAGGTTGACAGATTTTCGTCCTATATCTTGCTGCAATACCGTGTACAAATGCATCGCTAAGATTCTAGCTGGGAGAATCACAGCTGTTTTGCCATCCTTAGTAGGTCCGTATCAGACTGCTTTTATCTCTGGACGGAGAATCAGCGACAACATTCTTTTGTCTCAGGAACTAATGAAAGGCTATCATAAATCTACGGGACCTGCCCGTTGTGCTATGAAAGTAGATCTGATGAAGGCTTATGACTCGGTTCGGTGGGATTTCGTTGACGCTATGTTAAGAAAAATGGGATTCCCTAGAACAGTCATTGATTGGATTATGGTTTGTGTTACATCATGTCAATTCTCTATCAACGTCAATGGTGAGCTTGCAGGTTATTTTCAAGGGGGGAGAGGGCTTCGACAAGGGGATCCACTTTCTCCATATTTGTTTGTCCTATGTATGGAAATCCTTTCGGGGCTATTCTGCAAGATGAGTGCCAACCAAAACTTCAAGTTCCACTGGAGATGCAAGAAGGACAACATTTCTCATCTTTGTTTTGCTGACGACTTGATGATTTTTAGCAAAGGAGATGTAAACTCAATTCGTATGATCAAAACTGTGCTCACAAAGTTTCAAGATCTATCAGGTCTGTATCCAAATCCAAATAAAAGTGACATCTTCTTAAGCGGTGTGTTAAATGCTGAGAGGGAAGAGATTATTCATGTTCTTGGGTTTGCAGAGGGGGAGCTCCCTATGAAATATTTGGGAGTGCCTCTTATCTCGTCCAGACTAAAGGCTGTTTATTGTAAGGGTCTCGTGGATCGAATCACCTCTAAAGTTCGACATTGGACTTGTAGAACACTCTCGTATGCAGGACGAGTACAACTGATTAATTCAGTTTTATTTTCCATCCAAGTCTATTGGGCATCTCTCTTCCTCTTACCTGGGCAAGTCATAAAAAGTGTGGAGCAAATTATGAGATCCTTTCTTTGGTCAGGTTCAGATATGAGAACTACTGGGGCTAAAGTGGCTTGGGATCAGGTATGTCTTCCAAAAAAGGAGGGGGGGCTAGGAATAAAGAGGATAACAGAATGGAACAAGATTGCTTTGTTGAAACACATTTGGAACCTGTGCAATGACTCAGATGGCTCAATCTGGTCTACTTGGATCAGATGTAATCTGTTGCGAGGTAGGAATTTCTGGACAATCAAGACGCCACAGAATTGCTCTTGGGCATGGAGAAAGATTCTAAAGCTCAGATCCTTAGCATGGCCGAAGATGAAGTACATCATAGGGGATGGCAGGACAACTTCTCTATGGTTTGACAATTGGCATCCTCACAGCCCGCTCGCAGATTCTTACGGCGACAGATTCATCTATGATTCAGGTATGGAAAAGAACGCGAAGGTGAATATGCTGATTCATAACTCAGAATGGAAAATTCCTACCACTCACGCTATTGGATGGCACCCCATTGTAGAAGCTATTCCTTCCAATTCTAATCCTATGATAGGGCAAAATGATGAGATTGTTTGGCTGGATTCACCAAATCACAGATTCTCGATCAAAATAGCTTGGGAACAACTAAGATTTCATCATACGATGGTCGAATGGCATGACATTGTGTGGTTCAAGAATGCTGTTCCAAGACATTCGTTTCTTCTATGGGTGGCTGTCCAACAGAAACTCACAACTCAAGATAGACTTCATCGATTTGGTATACATGGTCCCAATAGATGCTCACTCTGTCTCCGCAACTACGAAGATCACAACCACTTGTTCTTTGAATGCTCCTATACTAAAGCGATCTGGTGGGATGTTTGTGACAGATGCAACATTCCAAGAATGACAAAAGGATGGGATGAATGGATTCGATGGGCCACTGTCACTTGGCATGGCAAAAGTTTTGTCAATTTTTCTCGTAAACTCAGTTTTGCAGCTACAGTGTATCATATCTGGCAAGAAAGGAATGCAAGGACCTTTGCTGGAATATCTAGAACTCAGAATTTGGTCTTTCATCAAATTGAATGTATCATCCGTGATAAGCTTGATTTGATGAGGAACGTTCTACCAACAGATGAAAATAAAAGAATCCAACGAGCATGGAGGGTTAATAACATAGATTCTTCATTTGATATTTAGCTGGTTGTATTGGTTTCCCTAACGAATCAAGTTAGGTCTTGAGTTTTCAGTTCGGTGGCTAGCATGTAGCCATCTGTTGTTTTACGTTTCTGTTCTCATTGTAAATCTGGGGTATGCCCCTTATAATCTTTGTATCGTTTTCCTTTAATATATACGTCAACTTACCAAAAAAAAAAAAAAAAAGAAATTGATGAGAACTTTGAGATAGAAGTTTAACGTAAGGTGATGCGGATCAGCCTAACACCAAGCATAATCATGCCAACAACCCATTGGAGGTGCCAATTGGGCCAATCACAAGAGCTAGGGCTAAGAAGCTTAAAGAAGCATTGAATGGACTTGTTCAGAATATATGGAACAAAATGGACCTAGAGAGGCTTGGAACATTTAAGGAGCATGAAGCACAGCCTTTAATTCATTTAGTTCAGGTCCAAGAAGAGCCCAATTCATGTGGAACAAGGGGTTGATGTGTCCGGCCCAATACCAGCCTTGTTAGGCTTGTCTTTTCTAATAATACTACAAGGATAAAGAGTCAGCAATTTATTCTTCTAACTAAGTAAGGAAGTTGGCCAAATCTTATTCCTAAAGAGGGGAGGACTATTTAATGCTTTTCCTCACTTAGGAAGGAAAGTAATTAAATCAGCAACAAAGGAGGAAATTTGTTTTCTTATTTGTCCAAGTTAAACAAGGAATTCCAAGCTAATCAAGGACATCAAAGGGGGCAGCAACACAAATTTTCCAAATCAGATTTTTCCAATTTTGTTTAGGACTTCTTAAGGGTGACAAATCTGATTCTAGCTTATTTAGGATGGTATTTTCGGATTTTTAGTATTTTTAGTATTTTCTTCTTAGTTTTTGGGTTATTATTACTTATTTGGGTCAATTGTAAGTGGGCTACATATAAGTCCACCTAAGGGAGGTCCATTAGGGTTTCTTTAAGTTCAAATTCAGTATAAATAAAGGCATAACCCAAACATGTAAAGGTTACGCAATTTTCAGATTAATAAAACTTCTTTGCTGCACTTACTGTGTGTTGGTGGGATAATCTCCCTTCCTTGGTTCTCTAAAGAACTGAAAATGACTTATCGAAGAACAACTGTCTTCGTGGCGTTCATCCTTATACTTCTCGTTCGCGAATCAATATTCGTTGGGTGGGGGTTTCTGTTTTCAATAGTGCTGGTGCCTAGGTACAAGTTATCTTTGTGTCACACTCCTATCAAACCTGATTTACTTGGCTTTCCGGGAATTGGCATCTTTGCGTGTGGGTTGCGTGACCATGTGATCACGAGGTTCGCATCATTTGATATCAGAGCTTGGCTCCATTAATCAGGTTATATCCTCCTGAAATTTTCGTTTCTTGTTAATTCCGCAAAAATTCTTTAGTATCCAATTTCTTCTTCTCCTTGAATTTGCGCCATATAAAAAGAAAAACAAAATTGTTATTTCATTCTGTTATTGTTCAAAATATATCAGTAACATAAAAAAAAACAGAGAGAAAAGAGAAAAGAAAAGAAAAAATTGTTCAAAAAGACGTTTATTAGATTCTGCCGCAGAAAACTAAACAAGGGACAATTGGATCAAATCAACTCGGAATTAGCTCAAATTTGATATTATAATTACTGGGGTCCTAATCGCATTACATATAAAATTTGGGGTCAATTGGATATCATTTTCTTTGGGTTGCAAATTCGGGTCTATTCAGGTCTGATTCATAACGTTTCTACGTCAGTATATCAAACGTTGTCATAAATTGCTCAAACCTTATATTCTGTCTATTTGGGTTGATATCGCACTATATCTGAAATTTTAACTCAATTGAACATTATTTACTTTAGGTTCCAGATTCGGACTTAACTTGTCGTAAACGAGTCTGTCTTGCGTCACCGTTTCAAAATTCGCTTGCTTTTTGTTGATTTCGTTTCTTGCAGTTTATTTTCATCATATCCAACATATTTGGGTGTTGTTTAATGATTTTGCATATTTTTTGTTTCTGTTTTTATTCGCGTCTTCAGTTTCGTTCATATTTGGGATAGACTCGCTTGCTACTCACGAGACTGTCATTGCAGTTTCGTTTTGCTTGTTTTCTAGTTTTTTCATTGCTTCTTGAGTCATATATATATTTGGATAGCGCTGCCAAGTTGGTTCTATTTGGTGTTGGTTTCAGTTTCGCAAGAACCGCAAGAAGGTGAGACGAGAGGTGTGAGCGTGTGAGGATATTAAGAGTGTTCTTAAAGTCATTAATCAATTCTTTCATTTATGTGATAGGCCTGCATTTAAAATGAATATTTACCACAAATTAAAGGTATCTTATATTATTAGATATATTATTATAAAACATGCTTTAGTTAAGGAGTTATTGATACTTCAAGTGCAAAATGATGATATAAAACCTTGATAAAAATACACTTTTAAGTAGCAATCACAGCTACTATAGTTATGTTAGGTTTTGGGTCAATTACTATTATATCCAACTTATCCCCCCTAATTTTGGTTTCTTGCACAGGTTTGATACTATGTTTTTCTTTTCAGAACCTTTTTAATCTCTAATTGACTTTAAATTTTAACTCAGGATAAAACAATATGTCTGAAGACCCCATGAAAACATTCAACTTGATCCAACGGTTGGATTGAGAGATACATTCAATATTGTAAAATTAGACAATAAAATATTTTGCAACAAAATCGAAATTTCGTATACAATATAATTTACTTGTGTCTTAGACTAATTCTTTGGATATTCCTATTTATAATTATCATAAAATTTTCCCGAGAGTTTCTTACCACTTTCAGTCGTAATAACGCGATTGTACGTATGGATTCTATCAAAATTCAACGTTTCTCATGCAAAGGGTCATGCATTGATTTATTTGACATTTCCTTTTATTTTAGATATAATATCATCCAAGTTACAAAATTTCCTCCTAATTATAATTTTTACCTAATGTATTTTTGTGTATTTTCAAAGTTTATAATAATTTACCTTCTTGATGTGCATTAAGTTTGGAAGAAATTATTACCGAAAAAGTTTCATTTTCTCCCAAAAATGAGTATTTGAGATTTGAACGAGAACGACTTCAAATCAGCTTTTGGTGGTTGAACACATGAAGGTATAAACTCAATTGATCGTGGTGACAACTCTTCAACTTGTGGTCTCCAATTACTTGCCTTTGATTCTTCCTGAAAATAAACTATTTGCAAATTTTTTTTTTTTGGTAAGTTGACGTATATATTAAAGGAAAACGATACAAAAATTATAAGGGGCATACCCCAGATTTACAATGAGAACAGAAACGTAAAACAACAGATGGCTACATGCTAGCCACCGAACTGAAAACTCAAGACCTAACTTGATTCGTTAGGGAAACCAATACAACCAGCTAAATATCAAATGAAGAATCTATGTTATTAACCCTCCATGCTCGTTGGATTCTTTTATTTTCATCTGTTGGTAGAACGTTCCTCATCAAATCAAGCTTATCACGGATGATACATTCAATTTGATGAAAGACCAAATTCTGAGTTCTAGATATTCCAGCAAAGGTCCTTGCATTCCTTTCTTGCCAGATATGATACACTGTAGCTGCAAAACTGAGTTTACGAGAAAAATTAACAAAACTTTTGCCATGCCAAGTGACAGTGGCCCATCGAATCCATTCATCCCATCCTTTTGTCATTCTTGGAATGTTGCATCTGTCACAAACATCCCACCAGATCGCTTTAGTATAGGAGCATTCAAAGAACAAGTGGTTGTGATCTTCGTAGTTGCGGAGACAGAGTGAGCATCTATTGGGACCATGTATACCAAATCGATGAAGTCTATCTTGAGTTGTGAGTTTCTGTTGGACAGCCACCCATAGAAGAAACGAATGTCTTGGAACAGCATTCTTGAACCACACAATGTCATGCCATTCGACCATCGTATGATGAAATCTTAGTTGTTCCCAAGCTATTTTGATCGAGAATCTGTGATTTGGTGAATCCAGCCAAACAATCTCATCATTTTGCCCTATCATAGGATTAGAATTGGAAGGAATAGCTTCTACAATGGGGTGCCATCCAATAGCGTGAGTGGTAGGAATTTTCCATTCTGAGTTATGAATCAGCATATTCACCTTCGCGTTCTTTTCCATACCTGAATCATAGATGAATCTGTCGCCGTAAGAATCTGCGAGCGGGCTGTGAGGATGCCAATTGTCAAACCATAGAGAAGTTGTCCTGCCATCCCCTATGATGTACTTCATCTTCGGCCATGCTAAGGATCTGAGCTTTAGAATCTTTCTCCATGCCCAAGAGCAATTCTGTGGCGTCTTGATTGTCCAGAAATTCCTACCTCGCAACAGATTACATCTGATCCAAGTAGACCAGATTGAGCCATCTGAGTCATTGCACAGGTTCCAAATGTGTTTCAACAAAGCAATCTTGTTCCATTCTGTTATCCTCTTTATTCCTAGCCCCCCCTCCTTTTTTGGAAGACATACCTGATCCCAAGCCACTTTAGCCCCAGTAGTTCTCATATCTGAACCTGACCAAAGAAAGGATCTCATAATTTGCTCCACACTTTTTATGACTTGCCCAGGTAAGAGGAAGAGAGATGCCCAATAGACTTGGATGGAAAATAAAACTGAATTAATCAGTTGTACTCGTCCTGCATACGAGAGTGTTCTACAAGTCCAATGTCGAACTTTAGAGGTGATTCTATCCACGAGCCCCTTACAATAAACAGCCTTTAGTCTGGACGAGATAAGAGGCACTCCCAAATATTTCATAGGGAGCTCCCCCTCTGCAAACCCAAGAACATGAATAATCTCTTCCCTCTCAGCATTTAACACACCGCTTAAGAAGATGTCACTTTTATTTGGATTTGGATACAGACCTGATAGATCTTGAAACTTTGTGAGCACAGTTTCCAAATCACCTTTCAAAAATTGCATGTTCGGTTGCCAACGTTTAAGCACCAAAGGTCTGCTTGCCATGTGCCATGGGGCTCTTTCCAGCACATTAGTGGCATGATCAACAGAATCAAAAGTGAATAGGAAGAAACCATTATCCGAAGAAAAAACTTCTGATAGACCGTAGGAGCCCCAGATTCTTTTGGCAATAGAATTAACAACGGGATATGGTAATTTCTGACCCACAAAATGACCAACTAGGGTGGATTTCCAAAGTTCAGCCCTCTCCCCCCTTGAAAATAACCTGCAAGCTCACCATTGACGTTGATAGAGAATTGACATGATGTAACACAAACCATAATCCAATCAATGACTGTTCTAGGGAATCCCATTTTTCTTAACATAGCGTCAACGAAATCCCACCGAACCGAGTCATAAGCCTTCATCAGATCTACTTTCATAGCACAACGGGCAGGTCCCGTAGATTTATGATAGCCTTTCATTAGTTCCTGAGACAAAAGAATGTTGTCGCTGATTCTCCGTCCAGAGATAAAAGCAGTCTGATACGGACCTACTAAGGATGGCAAAACAGCTGTGATTCTCCCAGCTAGAATCTTAGCGATGCATTTGTACACGGTATTGCAGCAAGATATAGGACGAAAATCTGTCAACCTCGTAGGATTGGCAACTTTAGGAATAAGGGAAATTGATGTAGCATTCATTTCTTTAAGCATTCTCCGAGTCTGAAAGAAGGAGCTAACAGCATTGATTACATCCTCCCCAACTATGTGCCACATTCTTTTGAAGAAACCTGCGTTAAATCCATCCGGACCAGGGGCTTTGTTGTTCTTCAAACTAAACATAGCATGCTTAATCTCCTCCCTTGTTACATCTTGTGCTAATACATGTTGTTGCGTTGAAGACAGTTTCAAGTTAATTGCCGATTCCATCTCTTCCTCATTCAGAACCCTAGGCATCTGTTCCACTCTTAACACACGCTGGAAGTACGCAATGACTTCTGATTTAACTGCCTCATGTCCTTCGACAACCTCTCCATCCTCCTTTGTAAGTGAAAGAAGTTTAGTTCTATGCTGTCTTCCATTTACTGATTTGTGAAAGTAGCCAGTATTCTGATCCCCCAAGCTAAGCCACTGTATCCTTGACTTTTGTTTGAAAAAACTCTCTTCGGCCTTGACGATAGAAGCGTAGTTACGTACAGCATCCCTTTCTCGCATGCACAAAGTTGGATTCCCATGTGCTGTATGGAGAGCCTGTTGAGCCTTATCCATTTCATCTTTCGCATCTTGGACTCTATCTGAAATGTTGGAGAAGTGAGTCATATTGAAAAGTTTCAATTCCCGTTTTAGTTTTCTTAGCTTGCAACACAGCTGATACATTGGACAACCCCCTGAATTGTGTTCCCATACTTTCCTCACCAAGGGCATGAACTCGTCATGGTCCATCCACATATCAAAGAATCTGAATGGTTTCTTTATATTCTGATAATCACCAGTAACCTTTACCACCATAGGAGAATGGTCTGACATACCCGATGGCAAAAATCTCGCTTCTGAAAAGGGGAAGTTCAGATTCCATTTCTCATTGACAAGCACTCTATCTAGTTTCCGCATAATCAGATTCTCAGGACATTGGTTCGACCAAGTATAATGCAGGCCTGAATATCGAAGATCATCCACTTTCGCTTCTTGAATACATGTTTCCAATCTGTCCATATGACCAGCCCACGAAGTAGACCCTCCTAACCTGTCTGATTGGTAGCGGATAGCATTAAAGTCGCCCATAAGAATCCATGGGCTGGACTCCCATCCATCACTACGACTCACTATATCAGACCATAATGCCTCACGTAAGGAAGCGTTATTGTCTCCGTATATAATTGAAGCATTGAAACAGATATTGGTAGCTAATATAGTGACAGAAACATGAATAGCCTGGTCTGACATTCCGAGGACATCAACCTTCACCACATCAGCATTCCAACAAACCCAAATACGACCACGACAAGAGAAATCATAATTATACAAGAAGGACCAATTACGCAGAAGAAGTTGAGAAATATTATATTTATTCTCGTCTCTAACCCGAGTTTCAACCAAACCGAAAAGAGTCATCCTCTCTTGATGGATGAGCTGACGCAATGCTGAATGCTTTATGGGATCATTCAAACCTCTTACATTCCAACATCCAATAATCATAAGAAAATAGAGAGGAGTACAAACAGCAACACAAAGATTACCTCGACGTGCCCCCAGGCGAGGAGACAGATTTCTTATTCTTCTTTGAAGAGTTTTTCGAATCCTTTTTCTTTTTCTCTAGAGAGTCTCTAGCCTTAATAGCCAACTGATTAACAGTTTCCCTTTCGGTGGAATTCAGAGTTTGTGGGCTTGTCAGGATTGGTGACGTCAACTCCTTATCAGTTCGTTCCCCATCTGTATCACCTCCCATTGCGTCAATATCTACATTCAGCTCATGACTATTAACGAAAAGAACCTGGTTCACCGTCGCACAATCAGATGTATTGGAGATGGCTAAACTTTGATCTGAAGCAGTACTTGTACCCCCCTGCTCCTGCTTCATGTCTCCTTGTGAACTCTTCAAAACAAGAGGAGATGTAGGATTTTCATCTTCATAACAATCAGCATTGCTCACATCTGATGCAGCCTTCTCATTGATATTACAATCAGAAATATTTGTACCAGATGTCGAACAACCATTCTCATTACAGTTACGCACTTTAGATGCCAAAGTGCCATTCTCACCACTCACAGAACCCTTATTTCGTTTAGCAACTACCTGCCATTGAAACTGATTCTGCTGTTTATCCACAGATTTAGAGTTCGCAGCTCCTAGCTTCCTCTTACCCTCTGCCTCCATTGTAAGATTTGCACCGTTATTAGTAGCACATATCGCTGTCGTGTGTCCAAAGACATTACAATTATTGCACTTTGATGGTATCCATTCGTAATCAGCTGAAATTGTTATGAATAATCCATTGGGACAGCGAAGGTCGTATTCCTTAACCAGCATCTTCGTAGCATCAATCTCAACACAAACTCTTGCGTAGCTAAGCCTTTGACGCAACAATGTAGTCTGATCAGCATGAAGAGGAACCCCAATAGCACTCGCTACACAACTCAACCCCTTAATAGTCCAATACTCAAGAGGAACATTATACAGCCTAACCCATACCGGAACTTTGACCAAATCACCTTTCAAAAATTGCATGTTCGGTTGCCAACGTTTAAGCACCAAAGGTCTGCTTGCCATGTGCCATGGGGCTCTTTCCAGCACATTAGTGGCATGATCAACAGAATCAAAAGTGAATAGGAAGAAACCATTATCCGAAGATAAAACTTCTGATAGACCGTAGGAGCCCCAGATTCTTTTGGCAATAGAATTAACAACGGGATATGGTAATTTCTGACCCACAAAATGACCAACTAGGGTGGATTTCCAAAGTTCGCAGCCATCCTCAAACACATCAAGTGGAGGAGCTACTGTCACACGACCATCAGTCATAGCAGGGGGAGCAAAATGCAGATTACGAACTAGAGAAATACCAAGGTTCTTGGTACCCTCATTGTTATCAACATCAGAACCCTTCAAAGCATTTAAAAAATTCAATTTGGGGCGATGATTTTGCTGGTCTTGTTGCTGAGACCCTACCTTCAACTCATCAACTTTAGAACCCAAAACATGATTCATTTCTGAAACAACATTAGAAGCTTGGGAATTAGAGTGTTTCTTCTCTATGCTAGCTTCAGAATCAGCTTGATTAACATTAGTAAACTGAGAAATCCTCATCCCATGGCTGTTCAACATATCTTGTAGCTCTAATCTTAATATATGTCCAGACTTGACTTCATTGTGTTGTTCATTGTTAGAGGTAACCATTGGAACAGAATCCACAGCAGAACATAAGGACATTATGGCAGCATACAAATACTAGAGATACCAAATTCTAAGAAGAGAAACTGAGTCTAAGACGTAACCTAAGCTCAGAAACAACAACAATGTAATCTCAGAAACAACAAGATTCAGATTTGTTCATGAAGGGAGAAGAGATTACAGAATTACGAGGCCAGTATCTTCGAGATTATTGCTTGGAATGATGATCCGTGCGGTCAAGCTATAGAGTATATTCTGATGAACAACATACTAAAAAATGGTGACGATCCAACGGCGAACAAAGAAGATCAAGCTTCAACAAAACCCAATTCACTCTGCTGCAACTAAAAATGCAGAACAGTAGAAATATTACGAGATCAATATCTCCCACCTCGTTGATTGGAATGAAGATCCATTCGGTCAATGTTTCAAGAAGGCTGGAATGAACAACATAGTAAGAAATGAGGATGATCCAACGGTGGACGGAGTAGATCTAGCTTCGACATTTTCGTCAGATTCATTGTTGCCGATTTTTGAATCATTCACGGCACAACATCTGGTATCAGAGCATCAGTTGCGATCTAAGGCAAGAGCTAGAAACAGAAGAAAGGCTTGCTGGAATTGCAATTGATAAACTTAGTTATGGCTGGAGATAAAGAAGATTTGCCAAGAGGGTTAAGTTTAGAACAGGCACAGGTTATGGGCTTACAACGATCTCATGCTGAGATTCGGGATGAAATGACTGGAATTCGTGAACAGTTGCATACCCTTATGCAAATGATGCAAAGAAATGATTTGCAACCCCAGTAGAGGCAAGCACTTAGGGTGCCACGAAATGATTTTGTAGAAGCTGATGGAGATCCAAATGGGGATGATGAGGCCGACGACAGGGGCAGACCAACAAGAGCTATACATCAGACTTCAGACTTTGCGACAAGGATCTTTAAGCGTGGAAGAGTATGTGAAAGAGTTTGAGTTGCTACAGATTCGATGTGAATTGATGGAACCCCAAGAACAAACAATAGCTAGATTTCTTGGAGGGGTGAGGAAGGATATAGCTAATGTGGTTGAATTGCAACCGTACATCTTCCTTGAGGATGTTATAAAGCTTGCAAGTCGTGTAGAGAGGCAGCAGAAAGGAGGAGGTGTCCGAACTAGTGTAACTACGTCAAGTACGACAAGGGACAGATCTACGCCTACTCGAACATGGAGCACACCTAAACGAGATGAGAAGGTGGAGGTCAGCAAGGGGAATACCAGTTCTGATTCTTTAAAGGGAAAGGAGAAGGTGACAGAACCTCCACATCCAAGGAGGTCACGAGACATCAAGTGCTTAGGACATGGGCACATTGCTTCAGAATGTCCAAATAAAAGGGTAATGATATTGCATGGGGATCATGGAGAGCTGATCAGTGGAGATGAGGCTGAAACTGAAGATGAAGATGAGGCACAAATGGAACAGGAAGAGGATTTTGAACCAGTGAAGGGAGATTTGTTGGTTGTGCAACGGGTTCTAAATGCACAAGTTGATGTTAGTACTGAGCAACGTGAGAACATCTTTCATACTCGATGTCAGATTCGAGATAAGGTATGTGGGATGATCATTGATAATGGAAGTTGCACTAATGTTGCGTCAACTACCTTGGTGGAGAAATTGGGTTTAACTACCATTCCACATCCCAGACCGTATAGTTTGCGATGGCTGAATGAGAATGGGGAGATTCGGGTGACAAAGCAAGTTCTTGTGCCCTTTTCCATTAAAACCTATCATGACGAGATTTTGTGTGACGTTGCGCCGATGTCAGCTAGCCATTTGTTACTGGGTCGTCCATGGCAGTCTGATAAGGATGTGACCTATAATGGATGAAAGAACACTTATTCTTTCATGCTGAATGGAAAGAAGGTGAACTTGTTACCATTGAGTTCTCAACAGGTTAGAGATGATCAATTACGAAGCCAACAAAAGGAGGTGCAATCAGATTTGTCACCATTAAGAAGTCCCAAATAGACTAGGAAATCTGATCTGCAGGTAGAATGTATTCTAAAGTCTTCTTTCCTTTTGTAGCTCGGATGAATAAGGAAAGGGGTTGTGACAGACGGCTGAACACAAGCAAAGAGGGGATGAAAACTGAACAAAAGTAAAGAAAGAAGAGGAAAACCGTGAGTAGAGAGGAAGAAGCAGTAGTAGAAGAAGAGGACTACGAGTAAAGGGGAAGAAAAACCTATGGAATCATTTCCTAAAACTACCAAAAATAGTGAGGTATGAACCAGACCTCTCTCCCTACTTGTTCTCAAGACTTTGGGATTAAAATGATGAAGAAAACCCCCAAGTAGATGACCTAGAATCCTTACACCAACTGCTAAGTAAAACTGGGCTGAAGAATGCATGTAAACACAGGGGTGAATGGGAAGCTAAATTCCAGAAGACCGATAATGGTGGGGGTTGGATATAATGCAAACATTATGAGAAGAAAAGTGGGAATTATGACATTGCTAGAACCTTAGACCATGCTAAAGTCAAAACAGAAAACATACTAGTGCTATTGACTTGATTTCTTATTGCGTTTGATGAAATGGTGTGATAACGGGCTTACAGTAAGGTTATGTGCAGGATTGTATGTGTTATGTGTAGGATTCTGTTGCATCCAATATTATGGTGTTGGTAGCGAATGAGTTTTCGTTGTGAATTATGTAGTTGGTAACAAATAAGTTTCACTACCAAATTATGTTGTCTATAGCGAATGAGTTTTTTCTATCGAATTGTGTTGCTAAATTGTGTTGTCAGCAGCAAATTAGTTTCACTACCGAAATGTGTGGCCTGCAACAAATTAGTTTTCATTGTTGAATGGTGGTGTCTGCAGCGAATAAGGTTTTGCTACTGAATGGTGCTGCCTGTAGCGAATCAATTTTCACCGCTAAATCGTTTTGCCTATAGCGAATGAGTTTTCGCTGTCGAATCATGTGTCTGCAGTGAATCAAATTTCACTGTTGAATTGTGTTGCTTACAACAAATTAGTTTGAAAGAGCAATTCAAGGGATGATTGTGATACATGATTGATTAGCCACAGTTAATGGCATTTGAATGAATGACTGGGATAAATGATTGATTAGTTATGATTAATGGCATCCTAAGTAAATGACAAGGACAAATGATTGATTAGCTACATCTAATGACTGGGATAACTTATTGATTAACTTCGGCTAATGACATCTAAATAGATGACTAAGACAAATGATTGATTAGCTACTGCCAATGGCATCCTAAGTGGATAACCAAAACAAATGATTGATAGCTTCAGCGAATGGCATCCGAATGGATAGCTGGGATGAATGATTGATTAGCTATGGCAAATGACATCCAAAGTGGATGGCTGAGATGAATAAATGATTAACCTCGGCTACTGGCATCCTAAATGGGTGACTAAAAAGAATAAATGACTACCTTTGACTAATAGCATCCTAAGTGAATGATTGAGGAGAATAAATAACTATCTTCGACTAATAGCATCCTAAGTGGATGAACAAATGATTAGCTACGACTAATGGCATCCAATATGGATGACCATGATGGATAAATGATTAGCTTTGACTAATGGCATCCTAAGTAGATGATCATGATGACCAAATGATTGTTTTCGGCTAATGGCATCTTAAATGGATGACCAGGATGAACAAATGATTAGCTACGGCTAATGGCATCCAATATGGATGACCATGATGGATAAATGATTAGCTTTGACTTATGGCATCCTAAGTAGATGATCATGATGACCAAATGATTGTTTTTGGCTAATGGCATCTTAAATGGATGACCAAGATTGATAAATAATTAGCTTTGGCCAATAGCATCCTAAGTGGATGTCTAGGATGACCAAATAATTAGCTTTGACTAATGGCATCCTGAGTGGACTTTCAAATTTAGGACTTATGAGTTAATTTCAATAGTTAATGCATTTATTGGGTACTATGTTCTATATATACCAAGTATAGGAAAGAACTATGATTGTTATGCTTTAAACAAAGAATAATATTACTTTGGCTAACGATATTCGAGATGGATGATTATGTTTGAGTATTGTAATTAGCCTTGATAATTGGTGAATTATTAATGGTGGTATTTATATAAGGAGAAATGATATAATTATGCCATTTTGGTTCATAAAAGAAATGTAATGCTAATATTGTTTTATTATGTTTCTTTAAATTGCTTATAATGCTTGAAATTATCTTATGCTGTAAAAGCAACATCATACTAGCATGGTGAAGTATGTAATTCATTTCCTATTATTGGACAATTGGATCAAATCAACTCAGAATTAGCTTAAATTTTATATTCTAATTACAGGGGTCCGTATTTGGCTAGGAAAAGAATCCTAGCCAAATAGGAAGTCCACAAGTCAAAAGGAAGTAAATAACAAAATCCGTACAGCCTCTGGTGACCCGTATTGAGATACCTTCCCGAACTCAGATTGACCTGAAATTTTAACCCAAGGTAATAAAATATGTCAGGAGACTCCACGTAAAATTTCAGCTCGATCAACGGTCGGATTGAGAATTATGACTATTTCCATAAAATTGGATAGTTGCACATTTTACATCAAAATTCAAATTTGACTTTGCTTGGATCGTATCAGCAACACAAAGATTACCTCGACGTGCCCCCAGGCGAGGAGACATATTTCTTATTCTTCTTTGAAGAGGTTTTTGAACCCTTTTTCTTTTTCTCTAGAGAGTCTCTAGCCTTAATAGCTAACTGATTAACAGTTTCCCTTTCGGTGGAATTCTGAGTTTGTGGGCTTGTCAGGATTGGTGACGTCAACTCCTTATCGGTTCAGTCCCCATCCGTATCAGCTCCCATTGCGTCAATATCGAAATTTAGCTCATGACTATTAACGAAAAGAACCTGGTTCACGATCGCACAATCAGATGTATTAGAGATGACTAAACTTTGATCCAAAGCAGTACTTGTACCCCCCTGCTCCTGCTTCATGTCTCCTCGTGAACTCTTGAAAACAAGAGGAGAGGTAGGATTTTCATCTTCATAACAATCAACATTGCTCACATCTGATGCAGCCTTCTCATTCATATTACAATCAGAAATATTTGTACCAGATGTCGAACAACCATTCTCATTATAGTTACGCACTTTAGATGCCAAAGGACCATTCTCACCATTCACAGAACTCTTATTTCGTATAGCAACTACCTGCCATTGAAACTGATTCTGCTTCTTATCCGCAGATTTAGAGTTCGCAGCTCCTACTTTCCTCTTACCCTCTGCCTCCATTGTAAGATTATCACCATTATTAGTAGCACATATCGCTGTCATGTGTCCAAAGACATTACAATTATTGCACTTCGACGGTATCCATTCATAATCAACTGAAATTGTTATGAATAACCCATTTGGACAGCGAAGGTCGTATTCCTTAACCAACGTCTTCGTAGCATCAATCTCAACACAAACTCAACACAAACTCTTGCGTAGCTAAGCCTTTGACGAACAATGTAGTATGATCACCATGAAGAGGAACCCCAATAGCACTCGCTACACAACTCAACCCCTTAATAGTTCAATACTCGAGAGGAACATTATACAGCCTAACCCATACCAGAACTCTGACCAAATCACCTTTCAAAAATTGCATGTTCGGTTGCCAACATTTAAGCACCAAAGGTCTGCTTGCCATGTGCCATGGGGCTCTTTCCAGCACATTAGTGGCATGATCAACAGAATCAAAAGTGAATAGGAAAAAACCATTATCCGAAGATAAAACTTCTTATAGACCATAGGAGCCCCAGATTCTTTTGGCAATAGAATTAACAACGGGATATGGTAATTTCTCACCCACAAAATGACCAACTAGGGTGGATTTCCAAATTTCGCAGCCATCCTCAAACACATCAAGTGGAGGAGCTACTGTCACACGACCATCAGTCATAGCAGGGGGAGCAAAATGCAGATTACGAACTAGAGAAATACCAAGGTTCTTGCTACCCTTATTGTTATCAACATCAGAACCCTTCAAAGCATTTAAAAAATTCAATTTGGGGCTAAGGTCTAGCTTGTCTTGTTGCTGAGACCCTACCTTCAACTCATCAACTTTAGAACCCAACACATGATTCATTTCTGAAACAACATTAGAAGCTTGGGAACTAGTAAACTGAGATATCCTCATCCCACGGCTGTTCAACATATCTTGTAGCTCTAATCTTAATATATGTCCAGACTTGACTTCATTGTGTTGTTCATTTTTAGAGGTAACCATTGGAACAAAATCCACAGTAGAACATAAGGACATTATAGCGGCATACAAATACTAGATACCAAATTCTAAGAAGAGAAACTGAGTCTAAGAAGTAACCTAAGCTCAGAAACAACAACAACTTAATCTCAGAAACAACAAGATTCAGATTTGTTCATGAAGGAAGAAGAGAATTATAGAATTACGAGGCCAGTATCTTCGAGATCACTGATTGGAATGATGATCCGTGCGGTCAAGATGTAGAGTATGTTCTGACGCACAACATACTAAAACATGGTGACGATCCAACGGTGAACAAAGAAGATCAAGCTTAAACAAAACCCAATTCACTCTACTGCTTACAAAAATGCAGAACAGTAGAAATATTACGAGATCAATATCTCCCACCTCGTTGATTGGAATGACGATCCAGTCGGTCAATGTTTCGAGGAGATTGGAATGAACAACATAGTAAGAAATGAGGACGATCCAACGGTGGACGAAGTAGATCTAGCTCCGACAGTTTGATCTCTAATCTCTCTCTCTCTCTCCAGATATCTCTCTCTCTTGTTTTGAGAGAAAACCATCAGATTCGGCTAAACCTAAATCATTAATTAAACCGGTTGAGAGTGGAGGTAAAAACCGAGGAGTGAAGAAAGTAAGCTTGTGTGATGATAATAGTGTGGAAAAATTAAAGAAACAATCTAATTTTCATGCAAAAGGATCTCAAATCAGATCTGCATTTTTCACTAATAAGCCAATGATCTTACTTGTGTATATAAGGAGGTTTATTTTAACACTAACGATCTTGATTCTGCTATGCCTAGTGTTTGATGATGTATTCCCTGAAGATGTCCCTAATGATTTACCCACCATTAAAGGGGATTGAACATCAAATTAATCTTGTGCCCGGAGCTTCAATTCCTAACCGTCCAGCCTATATAAGCAAACACGAGGAGACGAAGGAGCTTCAAAGGCAAGTAGATGAGTTGATGATGAAGGGGTACATTCGTGAGAGTATGAGTCCTTATGCTGTGCTAGTGCTACTTGTGCCTAAAAAGGATGGAACATGGAGGATGTGTGTCGATTGTCGTGCTGTCAATAACATAACGGTAAAGTATCGACATCCTATTCCTAGGCTTGATAACATGCTAGATGAGTTACATGGATCATGTATTTTCTCTAAGATTGACTTAAAAAGTGGGTACCATCAAATTAGGATGAAAGAGGGTGATGAGTGGAAAATTGCGTTTAAGACTAAGCATGGTTTATATGAATGGTTCGTTATGCCATTTGGACTTATAAATGTGCCTAGCACGTTTATGCGTTTAATGAATCATGTCTTTCGTGCATTTAAAGGTAAGTTTGTTGTTGTGTATTTTGATGACATTTTGATCTATAGCAAGAACTTAGATGAGCATCTTGATCTTGTTGTTGTGTAATGTACTTAGTGTGTTGCGTAGTGAGCAATTATATGCTAATCTTAAGAAGTGTACCTTTTGCATGGAAAAAATTGTGTTTCTTGGCAATGTCGTTACTGCACAGGGTATGGAGATGGACGAGGAGAAAGTTAAAGCCATCCGAGATTGGCCTACACCAAAATTGGTAAGTGAGGTAAGGAGTTTTCATGACTTGATGGATATTTGTTGAAAGAGAGTCGTTTTTGTGTTCCATTAAGTTCTATGTGTGAATTGCGTGTACGTGAAGCACATGGAGGCGGGTTGATGGGGCATTTTGGTGTTGTTAAGACTTTGGATGTGTTGCATGAGCATTTTTATTGGCCTAAAATAAAAAAAAGATGTGCAACACATATGTGATAAATGCACAACTTGTAGGAAAGCAAAATCTAGGACTCAACCGCATGGCTTGTATACCCCTTTGCCTGTACCGAAAGAACCTTGGGTAGACATTTCGATGGACTTCGTCTTGGGTTTACCTAGGTCAAAACGGGGTAGGGATTCCATCTTTGTAGTTGTTGATAGGTTTTCAAAGATGGCACATTTCATTCCATGTCATAAAACTGATGATGCAACTAACATTGCTGATTTGTTCTTTAGGGAGATAGTACGACTTCACGGGGTCCCTAAGAGCATTGTTTCTAATAGAGATGTTAAGTTCCTTAGCTATTTTTGGAAGGTGTTATGGGGAAAAATGGGTACTAAACTGTTGTTTTCATTTGATATTTAGCTGGTTGTATTGGTTCCCTAACTAATCAAGTTAGGTCTTGAGTTTTCTGTTCGGTGGCTAGCCTGTAGCCATTTGTTGTTTTACATTTCTGTTCTCATTGTAAATCTGGGGTATGCCCCTTATAATCTTTGTATCGTTTTCCTTTAATATATACGTCAACTTACCAAAAAAAAATAACTTGTCAAGCCCAAACAAATCATACCAAAGAGAGAGATTAGAGATTAGAGAGAGAGATCTGGAGAGAGAGATTAGAGATCAAACTGTCGGAGCTAGATCTACTCCGTCCACCGTTGGATCATCCTCATTTCTTACTATGCTGTTCATTCCAGCCTTCTAGAAACATTGACCGAATGGATCTTCATTCCAATCAACGAGGTGGGAGATATTGATCTCGTAATATTTCTACTGTTCTGCATTTTTAGTTGCAGCAGCGTGAATTGGGTTTTGTTGAAGCTTGATCTTCTTTGTTCACCGTTGGATCGTCACCATTTTTTAGTATGTTGTTCGTCAGAACATACTCTACATCTTGACCGCACGGATCATCATTCCAATCAATAATCGCGAAGATACTGGCCTCGTAATTCTGTAATTCTCTTCTCCCTTCATGAACAAATCTGAATCTTGTTGTTTCTGAGATTACATTGTTGTTGTTTCTGAGCTTAGGTTACGTCTTAGACTCAGTTTCTCTTCTTAGAATTTGATATCTCTAGTACTTGTATGCTGCCATAATGTCCTTATGTTCTGCTGTGGATTCTGTTCCAATGGTTACCTCTAACAATGAACAACACAATGAAGTCAAGTCTGGAAATATATTAAGATTAGAGCTACAAGATATGTTGAACAGCCATGGGATGAGGATTTCTCAATTTACTAGTGTTAATCAAGTTGATTCTGAAGCTAGCATAGAGAAGAAACACTCTAATTGCCAAGCTTCTAATGTTGTTTCAGAAATGAATCATATGTTGGGTTCTAAAGTTGATGAGTTGAAGGTAGGGTCTCAGAAACAAGACGAGCAAAGCCTTCGCCCCAAATTGAATTTTTTAAATGCTTTGAAGGGTTCTGATGTTGATAACAATGAGGGTAGCAAGAACCTTGGTATTTCTCTAGTTCGTAATCTGCATTTTGCTCCCCCTGCTATGACTGATGGTCGTGTGACGGTAGCTCCTCCACTTGATGTGTTTGAGGATGGCTGCGAACTTTGGAAATCCACCCTAGTTGGTCATTTTGTGGGTCAGAAATTACCATATCCCGTTGTCAATTCTATTGCCAAAAGAATCTAGGGCTCCTACGGTCTATCAGAAGTTTTATCTTCCAATAATGGTTTCTTCCTATTCACTTTTGATTCTGTTGATCATGCCACTAATGTGCTGGAAAGAGCCCCATGGCACATGGCAAGCAGACCTTTGGTGCTTAAACGTTGGCAACCGAACATGCAATTTTTGAAAGGTGATTTGGTCAGAGTTCCGGTATGAGTTAGGCTGTATAATGTTCCTCTCGAATATTGGACTATTAAGGGGTTGAGTTGTGTAGCGACTGCTATTGGGGTTCCTCTTCATGTTGATCATACTACATTGTTGTGTCAAAGGCTTAGCTACGCAAGAGTTTGTGTTGAGATTGATGCTACGAAGACATTGGTTAAGGAATACGACCTTCGCTGTCCAAATGGGTTATTCATAACAATTTCAGCTGATTATGAATGGATACCGTTGAAGTGCAATAATTGTAATGTCTTTGGACACACGACAGCGATATGTGCTACAAATAATGGTGATAATCTTACAATGGAGGCAGAGGGTAAGAGGATAGTAGGAGCTGCGAACTCTAAATCTGCGGATAAGAAGCAGAATCAGTTTCAATGGCAGGTAGTTTCTAAATGAAATAAGGGTTCTGTGAGTGGTGAGAATGGTCCTTTGGCATCTAAAGTGCGTAACTGTAATGAGAATGGTTGTTCGACATCTGGTACAAATATTTCTGATTCTAATATGAATGGGAAGGCTGCATCAAATGTGAGCAATGCTGATTGTTATGCAGATGAAAATCCTACCTCTCCTCTTGTTTTGAAGAGTTCACGAGGAGACATGAAGCAGGAGCAGGGGGGTACAAGTACTACTTTAGATCAAAGTTTAGTCATCTCTAATACATCTGATTGTGCGACCGTGAACCAGGTTCTTTTCGTTAATAGTCATGAGCTAAATGTTGATATTGACACAATGGGAGGTGATACAGATGGGGACCGAACCGATAAGGAGTTGACGTCACCAATCCCAATAAGCCCACAAACTCAGAATTCCACTGAAAGGGAAACTGTTAATCAGTTAGCTATTAAGGCTAGAGACTCTAGAGAAAAAGAAAAAGGGTTCAAAAACCTCTTCAAAGAAGAATAAGAAATCTGTCTCCTCGCCTGGGGGCACGTCGAGGTAATCTTTGTGTTGCTGTTTGTACTCTTTATTTTCTTATGATTATTGGATGTTGGAATGTTAGAGGTTTGAATGATCCCATAAAGCATTCAGCATTGCGTCAGCTCTTCCATCAAGAGAGGATGACTCCTTTTGGTTTGGTTGAAACTCGGGTTAGAGACGAGAATAAATATAATGTTTCTCAACTTCTTCTGCGTAATTGGTCCTTCTTGTATAATTATGATTTCTCTTGTCGTGGTCTTATTTGGGTTTGTTGGAATGCTGATGTGGTGAAGGTTGATGTCCTCGGAATGTCAGACCAGGCTATTCATGTTTGTGTCACTATATTAGCTAGCAATATCTGTTTCAATGCTTCAATTATATA
>NW_011501772.1:0-33171 GCF_000495115.2 Populus euphratica
CCACGTCCGCCAGTTATTTGGGAAAGTTGGCAGAGCTTTTAATTGTGATCATGACATGTGTTTTTTTAAATTATAAATTATAAATTATAGGTTTTAAAAATAACAAATGAAAGGGGAATTAGTATTAATTTTTAAAATATTATCAAAAACTTTAAGAAACAGCTAAAAATTTAAGTTAAATTGATTGATGATCCTCAAACGACCACGTTTATAGTCATGGGTTACCCCAGTCTACTACACACATAGTAATCTACACCAAGTCTTGTCTTATTCGCTCATTTGTACTGATTTTTTCTCCTATAAAATTTCATAGCATAAGTTATCTAATATAACTTTAATTACCACGCTTTACTTTGTTTCCTCATTGCCACATATATGGTAATTAAATTCATTTATTTTGCAAATTAGGGAGACAAGTAGGGGCGGAGGACGGAATTTTAATTATTTGAGAGGATGAAATTAGAGAAAACAATTTTTTTTTGGGGGGGAATTTTCATTTTTTTTATTTTTAAGATTAAAAATCTAATTTATTAAAGAAGGGGGGCTGAAATTTTTTTTCCTTAAAGGGCCCTGCCCTGCCATCCCCCCTAATTTCGCCCCCGGAGACAAAAAGTTCACAACATAATTTTTTGCAATTTTTTTTTTTTTTAACTTGGGTTAAGGTGTTCGGTTAGACTTTCTGAATAAAAGACAGAAGTTATTTGATACTGTGGAAGTAATAATTTTTTTCAGAACTGTATTAAAATAATTTTTTATATTAATATAATTTAAAAATATTAAAAAAATAATTTGAAATAGAAAATAATTTTTTGTTAATTTTTGGCTGTATGCTTCGAATGAGTGAAAATCGTGTATTATGTCATCTATGTGTGCTCCACGTGACCTCTTCACCGTGTGACCAATGGTGAGCACCATCATCGGTTTCAGGCTCCTGGCTTGAAACTTATCCTCATCAGTGGCATATGCATGTTTTCTGTGCCTGATATTGTGGACCCTGATTTGTTGAGAGTGCCTGCAGCTGTATATGACGGTGGATTGCAATTGATAGCCACAGCTTCTGGGCCGCGAAGAAGCCAAGATAATTTAGCAAGCACCAACATTAATTAGATGTTGCTGGGTAGAAATTGAAGTGCACAGGCATGGCGGCCAATAAGATTCTCAAGACAACAGGACAGGCGATGGCTGTGATATTTGGAAGTTGAAAGAAAAAGGGGAATCCGATCCCAAAAGATTCACATTGACTAAGAGGTTTATGAAAGTGATAATTGTGATTATGGGGGTTCCTATCCAAAGAAAAAAGTTATGGCAATGACAGGTTGACGAGCAGAGACTGTTCAACAAGGGCTCAGGAACCTGCAGTAGCAGAGACTGTTCAACAAGGGCTCAGGAACCTGCAGTAATTTATATCGCATTTGCTGCAAGAGCAGCAGAAATTAAAACCATCTCGATTATTTGATTCTTATAATACTGTACAGTAACGTATAACTAGTTGAATTACAAGGTTCAATATTTCCAAGCTCATTTTCAACTCGATCGAGCTTTGAAGGAAGAGACTAAGAAACCTCATGGAGTTTCACGAGACCAAGAGATCTGGCCAGCCTCAAAGACAGAAAGCAGAGATATATAGCCAAGAGACCAATCCCGAGAGACCTATCTAGCCTCATGTTCTTCCTCGGCAAGATCACAAGGGCCCAGAGCAAGCCCCCCATCAAGAACCCTAGAGTCTCGTAGAGAGAAGGGTCTTTGGGGATGACAAATGAAGAGGGATATTTGGACCCAGATGAGATGATCAGTGAAATGCCCAAACCCAGCAACATATTGAACATGGGACCAGCATAGCAGCCTGATGTGGCGATTTGGACCCCATCTGCCCCACCATTTACTGCCATGGCAACATTAGCTATCAAATCTCCGAGGGAGTTGCCCCAAGCCAGGACAGTCAATCCAAGAACTGAAGGGTTAATCCCGAGTATATACCCTAGTGAAATCAATAAAGAGACCAGTTCTTCAGCAATAATATATGACCAAGTTACACTCATCAGAAACCCACCAGCAAGCCAAGGGAACAAGGATTTCTTCGGTGGGCTAGACTTCTTCGTTGTCACATATGCAAGATTGCCAAGAACCATCCCAATCAATCCTGATGTCATATAGGTCACTAGGCTGCTTTTAGAGCCAAACTCCTTTTCTCTTTGGGAGGTGCACAGTGCTGCCAATAGAATTGGTGCTAATGCCACAGAAACAACTGCATATGGCCTTGACCATCTCTCCTCACTAACCACAGGTATAGTCAATCTTCTAGGGATGTACAGAGGGAATTCCAAAACATACAGAAGCCTACCCAAGTAATAGCAAAAGGATGAATCGAGATTACAAAAAATCAATGAGCTTTGCTGATCTTCATCAGTGGTTTTGTCCACCAAAATTGGTTTTTCATCATCAGCATAACCGAGTAACGGTATACCCCTCTCCAAAAATTCCTCCTGGTTACCGTCTGCAGTTAAGTGATTCTTTTTTCTGGACTGAAAGTGCATGATGCAAACCACAGATACATAACCCAAGTAGATAGCAAGAAAAGAAATTGCACCCCACAAGGAGATTTTTCCAACAAGAATAATCAAGAGAAGACAACATAGAGAGAACAGAAAGAAGCAGACATCTCTGATGAAGCTACACTTATCAACCGAAATTTGGCGAGGACTAGTCAATAAACTAATAACACCAACCACCACACTAGACACGAAAAAAGCTCCGCCCAAAATACTATTCAGGCCAACATCACCATTGCTAGACCTAGTGAAGGAAACAATACTAGCGAAAACATCAGGAGCGCCATTGCCAAGCGAAAGAAGGGTGACACCAGCAATAGTTGGAGAAAGCTTCAAGAGTTTGGACAGGTTTTCCAAGGAGGGACAGAAATAATCTGCTGCTGTGTTGCCTAACAGATAGAACAGAACAGCCAGCCATAGTAACAGCATAACGTGACCAAGCATAGAAAATTTACCACAAGTACAGTAAAAGATTTGGAGATAGTTTATATACCCTTTAGACCTGCACCCAATATTAGACTTGATGTACACACACTTGGATTTGTAATCTGTGTAGTCATGAATTCGGCTGCAGCCATCAGTTTTGGTCAATTCTTCTTGAAGCACTAAAGAATGTTTTGTGGTGACTTCTGGCTCATTGAATTGGTCAGGAAAATATGAGGTTGCAATATAGAACAAGAAGAGGAAGAGAAAGGAGATGTTAAGGAAAATAGTGCTTTTCCTGGGCTTGCCTCTCGAGGCACTGAAAATGGCCATTCACAAGAAGCTTGTAGAGAAGATGTTAAAGGTTTAGATACTGAGAATTGAAGTTCATAAATTCTAAGTTGTTGTGGCCGGGAATGGGCTGTATTTTGGCTGGGTTATAAGGGAGGGATATATTTGTGAAGTAACAAAACAAATAGTCAAAAGTTAACTCTAAAACTGAAAGAGATGTTTCAAGAATTAACCCAATTCCCCATAGAAGATGCAGAATTAATTAGCTAATAACAAAGACATCATCTGGTGGTACCATGTCGGAGGCAGAAAAGAATTAGCAGGAAAGAGAGGTTATATGCTATATCGCATCGTTCAAGAGATGATCAAGGATAAAATGAAGATGGTACTGTATGTATATGTTCAACTTCAGAAAGCTATGCTTGTGTGGTTTTTTTCACCTCAGCCCGGGTGCTGTGGGTTAGAGTTTAGTTAAGCTGTTACTATCATCATCTGTTTGAAAAATAAGTGAAGGGCTAGAGGGATCGTGGAGGCAGGTCTTGCTGGTTTCTTGATTGAGAAATTCCTCTAGCTAGGATGAAATTGTCTGTGCGGGCAAAACGTTCAGTCTTCCTGCGTACTGAATTCAAACTTGCAACCATTTATACGGTAACTTTAATGAGTACATTCAAGGAAACTTCCTAGCAGATAGATATGGAGGAGAACAGAGGAGCGGAGCGAGAGACAGGTGGTGAGTAGCGCATCAAATCTTCATGAAAAAGCACCCTTTCAGAAGAACACGGTGATGATCCATCAAGGGATTGATTTATCATTCTCACTTTTCGCATGCAACTTCATGTCAGCCAGATTGAAGAGCATCTAGTATAAAGGGGCTGTGCACAAGAGATGTTATTATATCGCAATCATGACGTAATTATCCTTTAGCTTAGACTAAATTCTCTCAGCCATACTTTTCAAACCTAGTCCGCGTCGCCGGGCCTCAAATTTGACTTGGGACTGAAATTAAATTGAGTTAAAAAAAAAATAGAAAATCCGGATGTTCCAATAAAACTTAATAAAAAACTTAATTACAATAATTATTTTATTTTTAACTAAAATAATATTATTTTGAGTTATAAAAAAATTAGAGTTCATCTAAGTGATCCAATTAAAACATGTGACCAGGATAAAACATGTGAGTTAGGTTTAAAAAACAGTTTGATTTTAAATTTTAAACTTGTTTTAAAAAAAATTAAAATTATTTTTTTTTATTTTAATTTTTTTTTGTGTTCTCATATTGTTTTTATATATTAATATCAAAAATAATTTTTTAAAAATAAAAATTATATTATTTTAATATATTTTTAAACAAAAAATATTTTAAAAAATAATTATTAACACCCTTCCAAATAGCTAAATTAATTTAAAACAACAATTTATAGGAGCTTCCACTCATTTTGGGCACGTGTGGAATGGAAATGTAAACTGTCCCTTGCGACTATTGCTAGATATGATTCGAGCATCTCCTCCAACTTTCAAGATTTTTCATTTCTATCTCTCTCAAATGATTTTGTTTACAATTGGGACTCATTTTGTTTTATTTCCCCCCCAATTTGCCTGGCTGTGTTTGACAGCACTAGGGGGTAAATGGCAAAATTTGACGAAATATTGAAATTCCATAAGGGAAGAACGGTGGAAAATGGAGACTTGTTTCTTTCTATCATATCCTAATATAAGATCCAAACATGGTAGGCCATCATCTGCTAGCTGTAAGCCTGTTATGATCAATAATTGAGATACAGTTTACCTCATTCTTCTTCTTCTTCTTCTATAATAATAAGCAAACATGGCACAAGGTGAGATAATATTCCTGGACAAGCTGCCCATGGAAGCCATTCACAGGACAAAAATATAAAAAAGCACGTTTAGCTGGGGTGATTGCTGCTGAAAAGTTTAGTTCTTGAGGACCTCAAGAACCGAACTTTTGTGTTGTTATAATCATAACACCTCACTTTCAATGCTCTTGTCATGATCATAGCGGTTTAAGGTTCTTTATCCTCTTTTTTTTTTTGGAATTATTATTATGATTATTATTTGTGGTGAAGGGCCGGTATCAAACAAATTAATGAAATAAAGAATGGGAGAAATGCAAAGAGTTTTGGTTGATTACGTACATGTGCTGGAGATTATCTTCTGTGAGTTAGCTTTTAGCTATCTCGTGCTATCAATTAGTGGTTAGCCTAATTTAATTAGGTGCTGAGGAATTAGGCAGAGGTGCATGCATGGCGTGCAAGCCTGCCGATGCATTTGGGTACGTGAAAACAAGGGGTTTTGAGTATCGATTTGATAGTAGTTGAAGATTTGTTCGGATCAGATTAGCATAAAATGATAATAATATGAAATCTGATTATTATATTAATTTTTTATTTTTTTCAATGATTTTATATGTAATTTTGTTGCTTATTGGATTTCCAAGAATTAAATTATGAAGTTGTTGTTGGGATGAATTTTGTTATTTCCTTGAGATTTTTTTAGATTTATTATTTTCATCTTGATTCTGTTATTTAATTCTCATTGGTTTAATTTTTCAAAGCATTTTTTTTTAATTTTTAATTCATTGAAGTCCTAAAAGATTTTTTTAGGACACTCTTAATGTCCATATTAGAGGACGAGCTTCATTAAAAAAACAAAAATCTCGACAACACTTTTTTTTTTCAGAGATTGAGCATTTAATATTGCAATGTATAATCAGAGAATGATATGTTTATAATGATTATTTATTTTTTTAATCTAAAAAGTATTAATTAGTATTATTCATTTATGGTGAAATTCAACAAATCAGCGATACACAATTTCTTTCTATATATTTATAAAGATTTTTAAAGCACAGTGGCCATAATTGTCATGATAATCTGATACACAGCGATTGTTGCCATGTCCTCGTTTGTGATTGAAACCATGTTCAGACGTCAAGCGAAATTAATTGACCTTGGAATTCTCCAGTCTTTTTTCTAACTAGAAAGAAAAAGCAGAGGAAATACTCAATTAATTAGATTTTAAATTTAAATTTTTATATAATTATTAAAAGTTTATATAATTATTAATTTTAAAATTTATAAAATTAAATTAGATGAGATATATATAATCTAACGATAACTCCCCATTAATAATAATAAAAAATAAAATAAAAAGCAAAGGCACCCAGAAGTGAGAAAACAGGGGAATTCAGAGGGCGAACGAGAAGAAGACAGTGTAAGGAACATGCAATGGCTGCAGTGTTACTTGCTTGGCGTTTCTTAAACATTGGTAGGGCTGGATGGAAAATCATCGCATTAGTATAAAAGGGAAGCGATTGAAACACAAGCAAGCTTCTTTGAAGCGCAAGTATTGAATCGAAAGCATACAAAACTAGAATGCGCAGGAGGAACAACAACGGTACCCGGTGCCTGCAAAAGGACCAAGGTGCAATCAGGAGGGACACTCACATGGCGCCAGTGGATGATACTAATCTTGTAAGACTGGGTGTAAGGATTGGAAAGATGACAACTTGAGCCAGCGAGAAAGAGTTGGATTTTTGGTGTCAGGTCCACAGAAGCTATACAAAATATCAGGAGGACAACTTACTGGGAACAAGGTTGCAGCAAACACATGAAAGGGGTCGATGTTCAATAACCAAGCAACGTAACAGCAAAAATACTACAGAAAATTGATAAATATAAACGAAAACACCAACAAAAGCCAGATTATTTCCTGTTTTTTTGTGTGTTAAAAGGTTGAGTCTTTCGTTAAACGACGAATAGGTGAGAGTATGCACTTTGTGAACAAAACAGTTGAACAAAAACAACAAAAAGGAAATAAACGAACGTGGGTGTAAATAGCAAGCTATCCATCAATACAAGCTCGACAGACTCGAAGTCTCCTAGAATATGAGGCAGAAGGGGGAGCCAAAAACACATGCGTATCCTCTTTATTTAAATGTGGAAAATTTAACAAATGTGTAGATGAAGATCAGCAATGATCATAAAGAAATAAAGGATCTTTCATATTCAATCAAGAAAGGTTGGTGAGATGGAGAAGGAAGAGTCTAACAAAAAATCAGCTAAGTAACAAAACAGAATGCTAATAATCATGAATGAACAGAAGCAATCGCGGAACAGCACAAACACTAAAACACAGTTGAAGAGAGATGTAGCATAATCATTTTATTTAGTTTCTTGATTTCGCCGAGCATCAAAAAATAATTGTTCTTGATATTTATTTTTTATCTTTTTTATTTTATTTTGGCTTAAAGTAAAAAAAAAAAAAAAAAAAAAAAAAAAAGAAATCTTGTTTAAACCGAATTATAAAAGAAAAATAAAAGGAAAAATTGAAGGACAAATTAGAAGAAATGATTAAATTGATAAGTTAGAGTATAAATGAATACATGAATTTAGATTTTAGGGTTGACTAAAAGTTTCTTAAATATTTTCTTGATTTTTCCGAATAGTTGCATACCAAATCTTGGTATCACCGAATTGATCCATTAAAATCTAGTTAGTATAGATCTTTTTTGTTTTATTTTAATTATTT
Organism: Populus euphratica; assembly: GCF_000495115.2. Classification (NCBI taxonomy): domain Eukaryota; kingdom Viridiplantae; phylum Streptophyta; class Magnoliopsida; order Malpighiales; family Salicaceae; genus Populus; species Populus euphratica. The sequence continues at coordinate 7,812 of NW_011501772.1, forward strand.
TTTTATTTTAATTATTTTTTAAAAATTCTTGAAGTTGAATCTTAACTTCTTGAATCAGTTAGAATCTTTAACCTTAACTCCATAGCTTTTATTTTATATTTTCTTTTCATGATTATATTTTGCATGAATTTATATTGCTATTCATAAATTTATCCTCAAGTTTTGTTTTGATTAGTTTTGTATTTTTCTTTGTTCATGAGTTTTTATTATTATAAAATCCTTCTATTGTTTTGATTAATTATTTAATAAATTGTTAATTTACCTTTAAGAGTGTAAGGGAATAGTAAGGCAAAGTGCATTGTGAGATTATTATAGTAAAAAGCCTAATTGAAATGTGTAAAACAAGAGTAGAGTGATATTAAATCGAGTGTAAACATGTGAAAGAAAGTGTGAGGAAATTTTTCTTTGTTACTAATATTTATTACAGGTATTCACAATGTCATCAAAAAGTGTGATACAATCGAATACAAAAAAGACAAGATAGATTGAAGGTAATGATAGAGGTTTTGATAGGAAAGATGAATAAATTGAGTATTGAGATGATTATTAGACCTAATTTTTTTAGGAAAATAAGGCTAAAAGGTCTATTAAACAAGAACTTTCTCTTTCATATAAAAGTGTAGCTAAACATTAATGATGATGATGAGGAGGAGGAGAAGAAGGAGAAGGATATAGCTAATCATGGAAGGAAGTCCTGTGCACACCAAAATCCCTTATATGAGACATGATCAAAGAGAGAGTTTGGTGGTAGATTTTGGCCAAATAAGAATTTCAATGAAGGAAGGGATTTTAATGATCATAATGGTTTTGATTGTAATTTGGGTAACATAAAACTTAAAATTCTACCATTTCAAGTAAATAATAATCTAGAGGCTTATTTAGATTGGAAAAAGAATATAAGATTTGTATTTGATTACCATCATTATTTGGAGAAAAAAAAGGTAAAACTAGTTATAGTTGAATTAACTAATTATGCTATTATTTGATAACATTACCTTGTTATAGGTAGGAGGTGTAATGGAAAAAGACTTTTTGACACATGAGAAGAGATGAAAACAATTATAAAGAAAAGGTTTGTCCCTAATCATTACTATATGGAATATATGATAGATTTTAATCTTTTTTCTGAAGGTTCTAAAAGTGTTCATAAGTATTTTAAAGAGATGAAAATAGTTATGATTAAAGCTAATGTTTTTAATGATAAAGAAACTATAATGACTAGAATTTTAAATGATTTATATAGAGATATTTCTAATACCAATATTATTTAAAAATTAAAGATATGTGCACGTGACTATAAAGGTAGAAAAATAGTTGAAAAGAAAAGGTAGTGCAAGACCAAGTAGTTATTTGAGATTTTATTAGGGTTGGAAGTCGAATTTCATAAGAGAAGCTAATGATACATAAACAAAGCTAATAGTAGTACCTAAAGTTGTTGGACCCTAATATATTAAAAAGGTTCTTATGGAAATAGAGGAAGAAGGAAGAAATAATGTTCAGCGGAATCATAAGTTAGAGATTAAGAGTTTTAGGTATCAAGGATTTGAGTATTATGTATTATAATGTCAAAATAAAAGGATTGTGATTTTGAGAGGTGATGGAGAAGTAAAGTCAACTAATGATGAATCTGAAAGTGAAAATATACTAGCACTTAAAGATGTTAGTGATGTTAAATATAATGTTAGATGTGAATTCTTGATTATAAAAAGATCTTTGAATGTTTAGGTTAGTGAAGAAGATGATGAGTAACAAAAAGAGAATATCTTTCATATTAAAAGCCACATAAAAAAATAAGCTATATAATATAATTAATAATTATTATAATTATATTAATGTTGTTAGTGCAGCATTGGTTAGAAAGTTAAACTTGATTACTAATAAGCATATTATAACATATAAGCTTTAATAGTTGAATGAATGTAGAACAATTGGGGTGATTAAACAGTAATATCTGAAATAAGATCATGTAAAATGTTGTGGAAAATAATAAATTCAAAGGGAGAATTCAAAAACATTGTAGAGCAATGTTGTAGAAAATCTCGAATTGAAAAGTTCTATGTCTAGGCTTTAGTATATTTATAATATCTCTCATTTCAAAAAATGTTTTGAGATTATTCAAAAAGCATCGAAAAGCTGACTTAATAAGCAATAATTGTTCCTAAATTAGAAATTTTGTGATTCAAGTGTTTTTCATTCAAAATTTTCCTTGCAATCTAAAACTAAAAATCTCTAGCAATATTTGATAAACAAGAAAATTTATTTTATTTCCTTTAAAGGAGAGAATAAAGGATTTAAAAGCTTCTTTTGATAGCTACTAAAAGTTACTTTGTTTTTTTTTGTTATAAAAGGGAGGTGATGTCTTATAAAAGTGAAGAGAAGGGAAGAAAACAACTTCTTTAAGGAGCTGTAAGCTTTAAAAAGCTAAATTTACCAAGCAGTATTAATTTTTTTTATGTTAAAAGTATCAAATACCTTGTTATTTATTTTGATTTGAAATAATTTTTTTCTAGGATTATGATGTAGCCTAATTATCAATATGTGAATGTTTTTGTTTTTGAATTATTTTGGTATTTGTTGAGTATCTCTCTTTGAACTTAATGCTTGTGAATGATTGATCACCATATATATCATTAGAGAATTAATTAGAAACTAAAAATTAATAATTGTTCTACCAATGTTTGAGATACAATAAGAAATTTGTGGGATATAGATATCTATGACCTTATGTAATTGTTAAAGGTTCATCGTTCTTAATAAATCTTGACAGGTTTAGAATTTTGATAAAGATGCCAAAAATTACTTGTTAAGATATTTTATTAATGCTTAAGAAAGATTCATGAATAGATTATAGAAACTTAATTATTAATAGTAAGAAATATAGCAATTAATCTAATAAGAAATGTAACGTAAGGTTAATTATAGTGAATAAAAAATTATATAACATTATTATCTTGATTTAGACTTAGTTATTTTTTCTTCTTTTACAGGACACAAATTCACTATTATTCAATTCATCAATTCGATCATAATTTGACTAATTTTAGTACTTGTTAGTAATTTTTCAATCCTTGTTGACTATTCTTTTCTCACTTATATTATTACTTGTTACAATTTGTGTTCTTGTAATTTCAACCAATAAATAATGTTTACAATAATGAACAATAAGTGTAACATGGTGCTTGTAGGCCGTCGAAATAGTGAAAGTAAAATAATCCCAAATCTATGTACAAAATAAACCCAATCTGAAACTAAAAAATGTGAAAAAAGACATAATAGATAAGCAAGCTATTACGAATAAAAAAAAGAGTCATCAACATAGAAAAGATGCAAAAACTGAAAAAAAGAAGAAAAAAAAATCAAATCCAAGCAAATAAGCATTTAAAAAAAAAAAACAATGCATAAAGAAAGGGTGTAAACATGTTAGGCTAAACAAAGCAATGTAACCAAGGACATAATGATCACAATGGACCATATAAAACAACTCAACATTTGAAAAAACTAAAAATGGATAGAAAAAACCAACACAACCCGATCATTATCATACATAAATAGATATGAATGAATGTAAATAACAAATCACATCTAAAATACAAAAGCCCTTAATAACTATCAACACAAAAATATAAAGAACAAAAAGAAAGTAATGGGGTCCTAAAACCAATAAAAAAAACATAATTGAATCCAAAATAAAAATAAAAAGTGAAAAGAAATTAGAAAGGGTTAAAAAGCACCAAACTAGCGAAATAAACCCCTAGATGGCATCTAAAAGGCTACCAAAGCTAATTCAACTCAACATACACGAAACTAGCTAACAACTACAGTAGACATGCTTGCCAAAACAATCAAAAAATAAAAATAAAATAAGTTAAAAGGGATCTATAAAATCTAGTAATCAAATTATATGTACACCAAAACAGATCATCCCCTCTAATTTAGAGATAAAATTGAAATAAAGTCCAAAATTAAAACTCTAATTGCATGTCCATATAATTTTTTTTACTGACTGTAAACTAAATCCTTATCTTTTTCAACCCAAAACCTTTTCTTTGAGAACTTTTGTTTGGAAAAAGATTTTTTTCTTAAAAAGACATTTTTTAATAAAAAGTTTTGAGGATAAAAAATAGGGTATGATTATTGCCTTTTCTTTACAATATTTATGGAATAAAGTCTTATAAAAAGACTTTATATAGTAAGTTTGTAAGAAAAATATAGTATTTGTGCAAAACTTTAGCAAACTGCAAAAGTTAGAAAAAGACTTCCCTGGAGAATTTAAAAATAAAAATGATTTTTTAAAAAAATCCTTGTCATTTAGAGAGGTGACATCTCTTAAGGGTCAATGATGATTTACCTGGGATCTATTAAAGGCTTGTTTGAGTCCACCAATGATTTCTACCTATAAAATTTCTACAAAACTTTGTATAAATGCTAGTATTTTAGGGTTAGATAACATGCATGCATATTTATCTATTTAAAAAATATAGGTTACCCTCTTTTTTACAATCTATCTTTTATAGTTGTGGTAGGACTTATTATTTTATACATAATTTTTTTAGTCACGTGACCATCCATACATTTGAGTTTGCCTCTATAAATTATATGTATGTTGTTTTTAATCATATAGTTTGGGCTTTTTATAACATATATTGCCCTATTATGTTCACCACAAGAAGTTCTGCTTTATTTACTATTTTTTAGGAAGTGATGAACTTTCTCTTAACCATCTCATTGCCCTCTAGTTAGACTATGCCTTGATCTTTTATCATAGATTTTTTTAAACAGTGTTACCTTCAATTGATATGTTTATGTTCATTTTCCAGTAGTCAGAAAAAAGAAACACATACATAAACACCAATATTGAATATTTCTTTTACCACTTAAAACTTGTGCTAAGATTCTTCATGTCATCATTTGATTATTTTCATTGTAAAAGACTTCCTTTATCTTGGTTATGCCTTTATATGTCCTTGTTAATGGTTTAAATCCGTACTTTTACACTATAGCCTTCTATCACCTTTATCTATTGATTCTGGAAGGAACTTTTTGTTCATATTGATTTTTTTAATTTTTTTTAATTATCTTATATTTTTAAAATAGAAATTATTTTGATATGTTTAAAACAATTTTGTTTTTGAATTTTCTTACAACTCTTAGGGGTAATTTTAGATGAATAATGATGTAGGTTTTTATGTTAACAAGTTTGTAATTGATGAAAGGACATGATGAGGTGAACCTTTTTTTTTATATGGTAGTTTTTAATCTAAATGGCTAAAGGGAGAGGGAGAATTTGAGTTTTATCAATAATATCAGCCTCTATTTGAGCTTTTGTTTTAATATCATGAATAGTAATTAGTAGGATGCTAGTGAAGCTATAACTTTCATGGAAGTTCTCTAAATTGCTTTTTTCCTGGTTGCTTGCTTCTTGATTATAAAAGAATTTATAAAGTTATATAATATAGGCTAAGATTTTAACTATATATAAAAAAGAAATTCATCGGCTCAGAAGATGTTTTATAGTCACATATAATCCTCTGTATCATTGAAATTCTTGTCTTTTTTTTTTAAAAAAAAATTATACTTGAATATTTAATTTTTATAGAAATTAGGCTTCATGATTTTTTTAAATTTGATGCTTCAGGTTTAATGATCTGAGTCACAGATTTAAAAAGTCAACAAATTTTCTTTAAATCTCTTTATTTTTTTTTATCAAATTATTCTAGTTATATAATATGGGTTGCAATTTTGTTGGGATATTGAATATTGGCTTAAACGTAATTAGCATTGTTACATATTTTGTTATGATTGATATCATTTTTAACCCTATTTCAATGCTTAACATCATTATTTATATAAAAAAATAGTCTAACTCGCAACAAAACATGAGAATCAAAGATAGTATTATAGAAAATTCTAAAGCATGTGGCGTAGAGAAAACACTGTGTTGTATTGTTCACACACTCAGATATTACTGTTTACTTACTATATATTTTTCTTTTATCACTTTAGTCTTCAAAATTTTATTTGTGGCAATTTGATCCTAAATTGAAGATGAATTGCTTGTGATTTCTTAGGCAAAGGCAACATTGAAAAAAGGTGAATTTAAATGAAAAGGGCAGCTAAAATGGAAAAAAGGTGAATTTAAATGAAAAGGGCAGCTAAAATGGGTGAATTGTTCACAATTTTTTTTAAATTGCACTTTGGTTTTTAAGCTTTATGAATAATATAGTTGTAAGTCCCTTTGAATGTTTAAAATTCAATTTTAGTCTAAAATTTCATTTTCATTTAAATTTAGTCCTTGTTAGAGAGATGAGAGAAAGAGACTTGTCGGATTCTAGCATTAGAAAGAGAAAATTAGCATTTACAATGATTTTGCCCACCAAGATTGTTTATCTTTGATACCAACAAGTTATATTCAGTGAGAGGGGTTTTGTATATGTTATTTTTAAGCTTTAAAATTGCCTAAAAACTATATTTAAGTTTAGGAAGAGTTTTTATTTTGGATTGATTTCAGGTTTTTTTGGATTTATCAAGATATTTAAGATTTTTTAATAGGTGTTTTGAATAAAACATTGAGTTGAAAAATAAGCTTCTAAGCCAAAAAATCAAGAACCTTGATTCTAGGTAATTCCATAGACGTTTTTTTTTACTTTAATAGATGATATGTCTATTTTAATTTTTTTTAAAAGGAATTAATGTTGATGACATATCATTCATCCCATTAACTTTAAAAAGGGTCTTTTTTTGATGGTCAGTTACATGACTATTTTTTTTTGTTTTTAATTAATACCTTTTATGTTTTTTTTTAAATAATTTTTTAATATATATTTTAATTAATACCCATTCTATCTTATTTTTTTTACTTATTTAGCTTTTTTAAAGTAATAATTACTTTTTAATTATATTGTATATATTTAAGTTTTTAAAAGGTTAATATGATTCATATATATATTTTTTGTAATTTATATAGATTGGATTTATTTTTAAAAATAAAAATATTTATTTTTGAACAATATTTTTAATATGTGCAACCTTGCATAATATTGTTTTTTCTTTTATTTTATTTAATCAATTATTTGTGTGTGTTGATTTCTATTATTATTTAATTTAATAAAAAAATAATTTTAATAAAAAATTTAGGATGAATAACCTATGTTGTGAGATTAAATATTTTGATTTATATATGTCTTTTAAATATTTTTATTTTATTTATTTATATAAATAGTTCTTGATTCATTTAATTAGATCCATCCAATGAGTTTTTCTATTTATATTTAAGAGATTTTTTTATATAAAAAATACATTGAAAAGATCTATATATTTAATTTTTTTATTGATAAAAAATACTAAACCTAAAACGAACACAAGAATCAAATAGATTGTATATCATAAAAATCTGCAGTAATCTCAAGAAAAGAAAAACCAATTTAACACCAAAAACTTCAAAAGACAGAAAGAAAACCCACTGCATTCTCCAAGCCTGGCCTGCGATTTTGAACAAACCAAAAAGCCCAGATCCATTACCTGTGAAAACCAGCACTCCACAATCTAGCACACACCAGCTCTGTCTGCGCGCCTTGAGAACGGATAAAATCCCTCCTCCTTCACTCTCTCACTCTAGCCAAATCCACTGAAACTCAATAACACAGTTAAAAATGCTAGCAAACCCTAGCACCAGCACTACTCTCCATTACAGTCCGAATTCCACACACAACCCTCCATTTTCTCACACTAATCATCGCTGCAAGCTCTCTCTCTCCCCTAATTGCCCTCGCTTCACCAATTTTGCAAATTCCAAGTGTTCTTCACTTTCTCTGCTTCTATCAAGAAGAAAACGTGAAAGGTTGGTTACTGTAGTCAAAGCTTTCGAGGACACTTCTGCTGTAAATGACGGCCCTCAATCTTTGCCTCAGCCTATTTCTGTCAAAATCCCCGTCGGTGACAGACATGTAAGTATATTTTACTTAATTCAAATACTTCTTCTGTTTCGATAATTTTAGAGTTTAGTTCTGTGGCATTTCTTAGTAGAATTTGCTGTATTTGTATCGTTTTTTTTTTGTTTTGGATAATGAACAGTATGGTGGAATTTCTATCAGTAATGGTAAAAGATATTGAATGCGAACTTGTGTTTGATTTTCAGTTTAGTTTTGTTGTCGTTATCAATTATTTGAGATTGCTCGTTATTGTGTTTAAATAATCAATTATTTATTTAAATCTGTGTATTTTATGGTTGTTTTTTCCGGTAGATAATGGTTCAGACGGGTCATCTTGGGAGACAAGCTAGTGGTTCCGTCACAGTCACAGATGGAGAAACTGTGAGTTATGATTTGTGAGGGTTGATGTATAAGTGTTAATGTTTGATATCAAATATATATATATATATATATATATATATATATATATATTTGTTAACGTGCAGATTTTACTATGATTTGATTCCTTGGATCGGAATTTAGATTCTTAGTTTTCGGAACAGCTGATACCCATGTTCAGATTTTATTAACTTTATGCTATCTTATCAGAGTGCGTTGGGATTTCCAAAAGGACTTTGTGTGTGTACTTTCATATGCAGAATGCATTAAATGATAAGAAGTTACGACTTCAGAACACACTCCTGTGTGTATTGGATAGGTGCTCGCTAGTAATAGTTAGCAAAATCTCTTCAGATATCGAGTCTTAATTGTGCTTATAATGGCACGGGTTTGGAGTGTGTGGGTTTGGAGGAGAGAGCTACTTGATTTATGTAGCTTAGCCACTGGACTGATAGTGACTGTTTATCCTAGCTAACAAGAAAGAAACTGATTAAATGTAGTTCTGTTTGAATTGTTTGGCTTATAAGAGTGAACCAAGACTGGATTCCAATTATTAGGTAAGGCAAGGAGAGTGTAGTCACCCATAGCCTCAGACCTCCACTACTGTTCTGCAGCCTCAACTGCTTTGTTTCACATGTATTTATGTGTATGCTGTGGTGCTTCTTCTGCATGTGTTACTTCATAATTGTCATGTTGAAGTTCAGCTGGTTGTCGTCATGTATGACCTCAGGTTCTTATGCTTATATCTACATTATTGCATCTTTTCTGTAGATTATCTATACATCTGTTTCTTTGGATGATGTTCCTAGTGAACCTTCTGATTTCTATCCTCTTTCTGTAAACTATCAAGAGCGATTTTCTGCAGCAGGTCGAACTAGGTATGTATTGCAGTGCTTTCAACTTTTGGAATTTATTTTGCAGTTATGTAGAGGAGACTAATGTTTGTGCTTTATATATGCCATTGCTTTAGTGGAGGATTTTTCAAACGAGAAGGGAGGTTGAAAGATCATGAGGTACTATCCATCTCTTTCAAGTACAGAAAATGCTTAATCAAGTGGATAGCTGAAGCAGTTGTCTTTAACTATCACTTTTCAATCTAAGATTTTAACTTCAAGCTATTATAGTTTATATTTTCTTCATATGAGTTTCATTTGCTGGCAAGTCTTAGCATATGTGACTTTGCTTTCATGTTATTGGTTGTCATGTTATTTGTCTAAGAATGGGGGACACATGATTTGAATAGCTGCTAAAACTTTTAGATAATGCTGATATCCCCTTTTCTACAAAATTGTAGAAAATTTAAAAGAATTTGCATTGTGATACTCTTATCATTAATCTAAAGCCTCACATTGTCATCAGCCAAGGATTTATCATTGGTTTGTGGACATAGACACAAGTCACATTATTGAAAGTACAATTTCAGATTTTGTAGATCTTGGCCATTGTAAGATATGTCATCTATATCTAGTTTGTAAATATCATAATTATCTTGTATCATTGGTGCCATATATAATGTTATGTGTCACAATGTCAAACATTTTTCTGTTATTGATGCAATGGAGTTGTTCAGCCAAGACTTTGTAGAACAAGAGTTAATATGATTTTGACTTTTAGCTTACCCGCACATCTGGAAAGAATTCTGCTCCTAGATCTCTGTGCTTTCTTACAAGATTTTCTGTCAGATTGTTGTCATGGGCTAGTGTTGATCTGCTCTATTATTACCTTCTCTAATGTACATATGTGATTGTTTAGCTATTTGGTTCTTTACCTTCTTTTCTTTTTGGCTGTCTTACAGTCATTACTAATTATTTTTCTTCTTTTGTTCCCTCCATGATGGTGCTATTTGTGCAGGTATATCACATGAATTTATTATGTAGGATTATGAGGCTTGACCTACAATATGTCTTTAATCAACATAAATGGCCCAACCGTTTTTACTTGGATATATTGATAGAGCAAAGATTAAAGAAATTATGTATTTTTGATACTTAGCAGAAGTATATCGCAGTATATCTTTTATGAACTCTATTTTCTCTCAATGCTTCTGAAACTGTTGCCACTGTGTATATGTTTATGCATCTGTTCTCTTGGTTGCTTCTAGGTTCTTATTTGTAGATTGATAGATAGGCCTTTGCGCCCAACTATGCTCAAGGGATTTTACCATGAAACTCAGATACTATCTTGGGTAAGACCTCAAAGAAATTAATTTGCATAGATATTTCTTTTTGATATCTTCAAGGGTTGTCTTTATTCACTTTGAGTTCTTTAAGCACACAATGCAGTCTTATTAATCTTTCTTATTTGGTCAAATTATTTTTACAAAGGATATATAAGGTCATCACTCAATTATAGTCCCATGAAAGCAATGTCTTGGGAGGAAAGTTAGGAACAGTTCTGATAGAGAACCTACAAAAGTTTTTCGAATTTTTCCTTTTCTTTTTGATTCTAGGGACTGCGGGAAGAGGAAGGAATAGAGAGGGAGAACTATATATGTAAAAAGGGGAGAGAAATATAAGAAATATTTGTAGGGAGAAAACGATTGTTGAAATAGAGGAAATGACCTGGAGGGTAAAAATTCTACTATACTTTTACCCCCCTTATTTTTCAACATCTACCCCTCAACATTTTTTACATTAACTGGTTGTTCTCAGGTCTTAAATTTTTTGCAAGCTTATATATTTTTTCCAACTCTTGGGGAATTATTGCTCGATGCTGTAATTCTCATGTGATTTGTTTTAACTTACTCAACCAATTTCACTTACAACTTAGTTATGGAAAAGGAAAATAAAAGCTGATGAGTAAATGATCTGAAATTTTCTAGCTTAAATAAGAGCAGACTGGTTTCTGTCTGACCATGGTATGCCCACTGCATTGTTTGAGTTTATCATCTATCGTATGCTCCATCTTGCTTGCTTGTTAAGATTCAGTGTTCAATCATCAACATTTTGAAACTTGATGGGCCAATATTTGACTTGTCTCTCTTTCTGGATACATAAACTTGCTAATAATTGCCATTACCTCTTCTGGACAGGTTTTAAGCTATGATGGCTTGCATTCTCCAGATTCTTTGGCTATCACAGCAGCTGGGATAGCGTTGTGAGTGTACCTTAAATATATCCTCGTCTTTTTTTTTGGTTCTTGAAGTGTTGAGGTTCCAGACATCATGTGTTATTATGTGCTTGTTTTAATTCTCAAACTTAATTACAACAGAGCTCTTTCGGAAGTGCCAAATACAGAAGTGATTGCAGGAGTTCGAGTTGGCCTTGTTGACAACAAATTTATTGTGAATCCAACAACCAAGGAGATGGAAGAGTCAAAATTAGATTTATTGCTGGCTGGAACAGACAGTGCAATATTCATGATAGAGGTCAACTTTTAATCTTTGATAATTGTTTGAATTGCAGCCCCTTTTGGTGTGTATCATTCTTTTGCAATGAAATTTCAATTGGTCATGTGAAATAGCGATAACAGTTTTACTGTTGCAGTATCACTGCATAGGTATGTTGAATGGAGTTGGATTCCATCTAGGGTACTCTAACCTTATGTGCACCCAACTAAGATAGAAAATGAACTAAGTTATGGATGCTGGCGTTTGTTTTAAACCTTCACATGAAGCATTAATGATGTGCTAATTACCTTTTCATTTGACACATCATTGAGAGTTGCTTTTTGGTGTAAAATCTAATATTCTGTTTCATTTAGTATATGCATTTGTATTTGATATGTTTTTTCCACTTTTATTGACCAAGGAATTGTTTCCTAGTGTACTGGAGATGCCTTCTTGTCATTGGCATGTGTGACAGGCTGTGGTGTAACTCAAAAGTTGTCCTCTTGAAATTTCAAAGGCTTGAAGATCATGTGCTGCTTTGAATAGTGGCACTATTATTCTGCTAGAAGAGAACCCATTGCAACCCTAATGCCCTCACATGATATCCATATGCTTATTAGAGTTGTAGTGATGCAAGATATTGTTTTTCTAATGTTTAGTTATATGTTATTGAGTACAATTTTTTATTTGACTTTTGGATCAAGTTGAAATTTTGCTAAGAGATTTTAGAGATCATGTTTCCAACTGGGTCAAAACTTCACAATAATCAGAGATCGAAAAGGCCTTCTGATAATGTTTAGAAGTTACTGTTCGAGATTTGCTATATTTTTCTAGTTGATTTAATATTTTTTTTCTATTTGGTTTACAATTCTTTTATTATTTTTCTAGCTTTGTTTATGATTTTTATTGCTTTTCTTTTTATTTTCAGGTTTTCTAGTTTGTTTATGTTAGTTTTTGCATTTATGCAAGGAGTTTTAATTCTTCTAAAAAAGCATACTACTTGAACAAAAAATATGTAGAATAAAATTTTGAATTAGGGTTTCTGTGTGATTTGTATTCGACATAATTGTGTTCTTGTGCTTGTTGTCTTTCTTGTGTTGCTTTCACTTGCGTTAGTTGGTATTAGAATCCAATGATCCCATGTCATTGCTTGTGTGCACTAATCCCCTTTTATTTTGTTTGTTGTGTGCTACTAAATAATCATAGTTGGAGGACGTCACCTGTGTTCAGGTAAGAGGGGGATGAGGAGGTTCCTTGTGAGAGAAACATTCAGGAGTTGTTGATAGAAGACATGCAGAGATAAATTACAAAATTAACTCTTTAATTAGAGACAATAAACAAGCGGAGGCAACGTTGAAAAATTATGTCGTCAATTGGTGGAGATGAAGAAGAAAATATTAGAGGATCGTGAGAAATAGTGATCATGAATCCATGACTAGTTTTCAGAATTCCTTTCAAGAGCATGAGCAGGGGATGTAACTCCTTGATTTGATTAGGATGAGTATCATGAAGATTTTGGTGATCCTATTTATGGTGAGATAGATGTAGATTGGTGGTCTCCACCAATTTATGATGTTGATTTCGATGATGATTATGTTGATGATGATATCATAAACAATGACAATAATAGTTGTGATGATAACAATGATGGGGTGACCTTGTTGATAAGATAAAGGTTAATAGTAAAGAAAACATGGAAGATACTTAACATAAGAAAATTGTTGATTTAAACTATGTTGATCCAAGGTTAATGTTATCATAAAGGTAGATAGGTAGATGTGTTCAAGGGTTATATGGACACCAAATATATTGATGAAGTAAGTTTTGAGATTTACAATTTATTACTCTAGAAGCCAATGGAAGAGAAATAATTTGTCAATTATTGTTTCTTATACAATTTTTAAGATGAAGGGATTGAAGTTGATATATAAAATTGTTACACACATAGAAAGAAGAAATAAAAGGGGTTGGAGAGACTTGATTGAACATCCATGAATCAAGATGAGAGTAATTTGAACTCGAAGACAAGTTCTTTCCAACCTGGGGAGACACTATGTTATTGAGTGTAATTTTCGATCTGATTGTTGGATCAGGTTGAATTTTTTGCTAGGAGATTATAAAGACCTTTTTTCGAATAGGATTAAAATTTCATAGCAATCAGAGATTGAAAAGGATTTCTGGTAATGCCTAGAACTTATTGTTTGGGATTTGCTATATTTTCCTAGTTGATTTATGATTTTTTTCTTATTTGATTTAGATTTTTTATTTATTTTTCTAGCCTTGTCTAAGAATTTTATTGCTTTTTCTTTGTTTTCAGGTTTTCTAGCTTGTATAGGTTAGTTTTTTTTGTTTATTTAAAGAGTTGTAAACTATACTACTTGAACATAAAATATCTAGTAATAAAATTTTGAATTAGGGTTTTTATGTGATTCATATTCGGTATAATTTTATGTTTTTGTGTTTGTTGTCTTTCTTGTGTTGCATCCACCTGCGTCACGTAGTCTTTCTATCATTTCTGATCAATTTTTGCATGATGTTGCTAGAGTTGATGCTGCATTTCTCTAATCCTAATATGTTAGGAGAATGCTATCTATCATATTTTGTTTCCTTTCAGCAAAATTCTTAACATACTTTAGGTTGAAAATAAGACATGTTTAGGTCTTGTGTTTGTATCTTTTTTAGGGGGTTTTTGAGAGTATGGTAGCGGTTTTCTTTCAAAATGCTTTTCACTCGTAAATACATTAAAATAATATTTTTTTTATTTTCTTAAATTATTTTTGATATCAGCACATCAAAAAGATCCAAACACATCAAAAAAAAAATTAAGCAAAGGAAAAAAAAAAAACTTATAGGGATAGAAGTAAATTAGTTTATATGGTTATGGTCTCATTGATTTGAACTTTAATTGACTGGTTCTCTATCTAGATGCCTTTAGCATGTGCTTTCTTTCTCCTTTTCTTCTTCTTCTTCTTCTTTTCTCCTTTTCCTATTTCCCTATTCATTCATTTCTCTAGCACTAACCTGTCATTATCATATGGAAAATACACTTACATTATAATACACCATGAAGAAACTTTATTGATTAGATAAAACATTTTAACCGTAGCAATGCTACAATGCACCTAACCGTGCTGGTGGTTATCAATAATGAAATCCATCTACATGAACTTCATTGTCCATTATCTTTGTTTCTTGCAGGGTTATTGCAATTTTCTTCCGGAAGAAAAATTGCTTGAAGCAGTACAAATTGGACAGGTTGTTTCTTTGATTAAGTGTGTTGCTTATCATTTTTTCTCATATTTCTGTTGAATGACTTATACATGTTGTGTATTACCTCTCAGAAAAAGTAAATGTTGTCTCTAGTCTGTGACCTGTTATATGCAGCATTAACTGCTCAGCTTCTTTTTCTTCTTTTATAACGATTTGTTTTTGCACAGAAATGCTAGGCAGCACTATGAATTTGTTTCTTCTTGATTATTTGATTTGATGGAAGAGTGTGGGATTGAATTGATAATGTGTTCTATGGCCCAACATTGATTGTAATATTTGCTATTGTTGTGATCTTCATTATGAGCTGTTATTTGCTGAGGGTTGAGCAATATATGTTGCAGTATACAATTACACTGATCAGAAAATATAATTCTCATATATTCTTTTAGCATTTTATTGGTTAGGGACCTGTTATGCTGATGTGTGGCAGATCTAATGCCCTCTCTATTTGTGGCTTTAACCATTTTCCACAACTAGAAAGAAAATCATTTAGATGCTAAAATCTTGCCTGTTCACTAAAGCCAGGATGCAGTGAGGACAATTTGCAATGAGGTGAATGCTTTGGTGAAGAAATGTGGGAAACCTAAAATGCTTGATGCAATCAAATTACCTCCTCCTGAGCTATATAAGCATATGGAGGTATGGTTTTCGTTCATCCCTTAGTACATACCATCTGCTCCTGCTAGAAGTTTTTTGATTAATTGCTGCTTCTGTAGCTATTAAACTATTTTCTAAATTACTATTATCCTGTCTCTATTTGGCTAAAAGCTGGATAAAAAGATTTCAAGGGCCTTCCTGAAGTATTTTATTTTGTACTATACAAATTATTTCTGTTTGGATAATTGCACTGCATATGAAGCACAGTGATGTCTTGAGCTGCTGATGTTGCATAGAAGATTAACAGTTCTCCATTCAGCATTTGTGTCAGTTGACAAAGCTTTATGCTGCGATATTTTCTTGAGTATCTAATTTTGCATGAGCTGTGCAAATGTTACCATTGATATGCACAGCTGTAGAGGAAAGTTGCACATATGATACCATAAGTTCAATGTGTAGTTTCACTTTTAACATACAAAGTTAATCATGATTTCCCAGACTGAAAGGACCTGTTTTAATGTAGCAGGCTTGAGCTGCCCAGTTATCCATTCTGGTAATTTGTGCCTTAACTTGTAATTCCAGCTAACAAGATCCTTACCTTTTGTTGTCTTGCTTAAATTAGTTTTTTTAAGCAAGACCATGCATTTTGTGAGTCCACTTATTTTTTCAAGATATAAGTGATAATTGATACTAATGCTTATGCTGTCCTTGCACAGGAAATCGCTGGTGATGAGTTAGTAAAAGTGTTGCAAATTAGGAATAAAGTACCAAGAAGAAAGGCCCTTCAATCTCTGGAAGAAAAAGTGCTTCATATACTTACAGAAAAGGGATATGTGAGCAAGGATCAAAGTTTTGGAATCCCTGAAACAGTTGCAGACTTGCTAGAGGTTGAAGAGGAGGATGAGGAAGTTGTTGTAGATGGTGAAGTAGATGAAGGTGATGTCCACATAAAGCCAAATGGACGCAGATCCTCTCCTTCGGTAAATGCTAACTTAATTTTGGTACTTGCTGTCCCGTTTATCATGTATGCTCTATTAACACTTTATTTTGATTTTCCTCTTCTAGCTGTTTTCTGAGGTGGATGTGAAGCTGGTATTTAAAGAAGTTACATCCAAATTCTTGCGGAGACGTATTGTGGAGGTATGAGGGATTGTTGTTTGAGGAAGTGGGTAAAGTAGGAGATTATTGAAAGCAACTTTAATATGGACTTTTTACTTGTGCAAAATTGTTATACTTAATCAAATCACTTTTCCTTCTTAATCAAATCACGTTTCCTTTCTTCATCACAGCCATTTTGCTTCATTTTAAATCCTTCTTATGACCGGGAGGAGTGAAGGGAATAATAATTTTTCATCCCATTTGCTGACTTTCCTCCTCTTTTCTAATTTTCAGAGCAGCGACCCTATAGTAATAAGGCTGACATAGACATGCCCATGTTCTTGTCATTTTTAAAATTGCCTCTCCTTAATTTTCTTGGTCATTTAACCATAAATTTGGTTTCTTATAGCAAACAAGAATTTTACAATTTTCACTCCACCAGCTACTAGCTCACTTCAAGAGTGCTGCTATACATGCTGTAATCTACTGGGTCTTATTATTATTTTTTGGCAACTTTTTTGAATGGTTCACTATTTTCTTTTTGGAAAAAAATAAAAATAAAACAAACTGAGTGTAACTTGAAACTTTAGCGCTAACATCTGTGTTCTTACCCTTCAATTATCTTGTACCGAAAAGTTCTCATGGATAGAAATCAGTTTCAAGTTCCAACAATATGGAGTCAGCTAGGATATGTTTTACCACGGATGAGAAAAATGATTGATGCCTGGCATGTTCATGTCACATGTTCATTTTACTTTCAATTGATCCAGGGAGGAAAAAGAAGTGATGGGAGAACTCCAGAAGGGATACGTCCAATTGATTCCAGCTGTGGATTACTCCCTAGAGCACACGGAAGTGCTCTTTTCACCCGTGGAGAAACACAGGTTAGACTAAGTGTTTTTTGTTGTCAGAAGCATCCAGAGGCTCACCTGATTGTGTGCTATTTCTGATTGGTCATGTCTTGAGATCATTGTTAATGCAAACTTCGTCTTGCATTCTTTCCAAACTCCTATCCATAGAGTGGTATGACCACATTGCATGCTTATGAGATCAAATGTTCAAAACCGTTTGGGTTATAATGTTGTGTTGTCATGTGATTCTATCCCTTTGATTCATATAAACAAGTGTATCCATCAGGTTATTCATCATATTTTCTTCTGTTGATGTTACATTTTTTAGTATCAATTTTCAAGTGTTTCTCCTTTAAGTGACTGCTAATAATGGCTTGGGAATGTATGAGGTGATTCTCATTTATGTTGACTCACTGAATAGCTATCTTTCCTCTTTATCTTCTCATTTCTTCATTTCTTTTCCAATTCAAGAATCTGTTATCCTTGTTAAAACAATGCTGGGTTTGTACATCCACCTGGCCTACTTTCCTTGCTTTCACTAGCATGGAGGATCTGCTCATCAACCAACCTTTTGGATGATTGATCTTAAATTCCTCTCCTTCTGAAATAAACAAATTTTATCAGTGGATTTAATTTATGTATTGTGGTTGACAATTTCTCATTTGTCAACCATTGTTACTACTTTAGCTTTGGATAAGTTTGCTTGATGGAGTTGATTATGCTTGGAGAATGATTCACAAGCCATGATGTTACATTTGCATACCATAATGTTGTTAGTGATCATCAAGTGTTTTTATTTTCCAGTCATTGGCGGTTGTTACACTTGGTGATAAACAAATGGCACAAAGAGTAGACAACCTTGTGGATGAAGAGGAATTCAAGAGGTTTTATCTACAGGTCTGTTTGGGATGATCTTTTTTCAAACTTTTGTTTAGTAATGGATTGCAGTTACCTAACAGCGACTTTCTGCATTTCTCAATGCTCTTAGCTGTGAGGTGTGGGTTTATTTTGCAAGATCATTTGGTACCAGGTCATGTTCTATAGTAATTTTTTGCACGCTGTTCAAGTTTAAAATAATTGATCATGTAATTGGCTATGTATCATTTAGTTCCATTAGACATATCTAATAAAATTGTTAACGTCAAATTCAAGGTTTAAGCTATGTTTGATGGGCACTCTTTTCTCCTGATACTAGTAACTACTTTCAAAAAAATTTCTTCCTCTTAGAATAAGAATCTTTTTCGAAGAGCTTTGGAGATGAAAATATAGTGGTCTAGCTTATGTATATTTGATTTACAAGTTACTTTCATGTAATACAAAGAAGTAGAAAGAAGAGTAGAAAATGAAAGCATTGTTCAAGTTGTTCAAAATGAAAGCTTTATACAAATTGTTCATTTAACTTTTCTGGATATGGAATTAAGAAAGAGAGAAAGGAACTGGTGTTATAATTCATATTATAACCAAACAATTATATATAACTTCCTGTTTTCAATTTTGACAGTTTTATGAGTACACTTTCGATAGTAGAGCACCATTAAATGCTTATACTACTCAGCACAAACCATTCAGGTTCTTATGCCATTGGTATTTGATACAATTTAAAGATCTAGAGCTATGCTGTCTGTTATGAGGCAAACCTTTTGTTGTAAATTTTTTCCAACTTTTTTTTTTTTCTGAATAGGTAGTCATTGTCTGTATTGCAGCATTTTGATAACCAAAGTTTAAAGCATTTAGCTAATTACACTAATATAATTCCTGCATGCTGAAACTATTACATTTGGATGCTTCCAGACATGCTCAGCATGGTTTTGAATTGAGGTTGTGGTTGCTAAAATGTTCATGGTCGTGATCAAAGGTCGCAGATACTATAACTTAGCTCCTGCCTACATGTATATTTGGGAATTCGTGATCATGATAAATGATCATGCTGTTTCCATACAAATTAATTTATCTGTTAAAAAATTTACAAGTTTGCCAATAAGAATTGCACTTGGATTTACTACTGAAAATTCATCTCCTTGTTCTAATGTTTCAGTACTCATTTCCTCCATCATGTGTTGGAGAAGTAGGCCGCATAGGAGCACCTAGTAGAAGAGAAATCGGTCATGGAATGCTTGCTGAGAGAGCTCTTGAACCTATATTGCCTTCTGAAAATGATTTTCCTTATACTGTACGAGTTGAGAGTACAATCACAGAAAGCAATGGCTCCTCAAGGTCAGAAGCAATAGAAAGTACAAATGTTTTAGTTCTCCAATTAGACTATGGGCCAGACCTCTGACAGCATCTTTTGACATTTGATATCATTTTGATGGGTGCTAAAACCCTCCTTTCAGTTCTACTACTTCATGTTGAGTATTTGCTATGTGTTTTTGGCTCTTATTATTTAGTGCCTATCATTGAACAGCATGGCCTCTGTTTGTGGAGGCTGCTTGGCACTACAAGATGCTGGTGTTCCTGTGAAATGCATGATTGCTGGCATAGCAATGGGTATGGTTCTCGACACTGGGGAATTTGGGGGCGATGGAACACCACTCATTCTGTCTGACATAACCGGATCAGAAGATGCTTCTGGAGATATGGATTTCAAGGTAATACTTAATGTTATTTTCCTGATTTGTGCTTCTATTCTATTTCTTTGCCTTCTGCATTATTCTTGATTATATATTTGTTGGACTTAGAAAATGCTTGTTTAAGTTCAGAAGAAAGGGTATAGTGCAATTGAGTTAGAAAGATCCCCTTATAAGCATGGTCTTTGCAGGTTGCTGGAAATGAAGATGGAGTAACTGCATTTCAGATGGACATAAAGGTCATTATCTTTACAGCTCTTATGCATTCTTGACAGCTTTTGTGTCTTTTGTCTAGAGAGCATGTTTTGCCTTCTAACCAACAACCTATTGCCAACCCTATAGCAATGGATGCTTTCTTATGGTAGCTATTCAGTTTCACGAGCTGATCTTCTGTAACCCTTGAATCATAATCAATTGCAATTTTTACATGATAGGTTGGAGGAATTACTTTACCTGTCATGAGGACAGCATTGCTACAAGCAAGGGATGGCCGAAAGCATATTCTTGGTAATGGAAACTGTGCAAGCTATTCCCCCCCCCAAAAAAAAAAAAAAAATTCTTTTAAATTTGTTTGGTTAATAGTTGGATGTTATCTAGCCAAAATTCTGTAGAATTAGTCACACATCCTTAATGCATTAATTAAATACTACCATTTTCTTAATTAATTAGAGCTGTTGATGTGCTTTTGATTTACATTTGTTGGAAGCACTTGTTTTCACCAGTTTGAGTTATCATATTTGATCAGGTCATTTCAGCTAAATCTTTTGTTATTTCTTTTCATATTTTTATGGTTCAGCTGAAATGTTGAAATGCTCACCTTCCCCTTCTAAAAGGCTTTCTAAGTATGCCCCATTGATTCATGTTATGAAGGTTTGCTTGTTTTCTATACACCCTCCATTGCTTGTCTGTTGAAAGTAGAATTTATACTCAATGATGTGTTAACTCACATATTCCCAATTATGATAATATTGTCTTATAGGTCAATCCAGAGAAAGTTAACATTATCATTGGTTCTGGTGGGAAGAAGGTGAAGAGTATCATAGAAGAAACTGGAGTAGAGGCTATTGACACACAGGATGATGGAATTGTAAAATCAGATACAGAGTTTATCTTCCATTGGTTGTGTGACCTGACATCAATACAACTTTTTAAATCATTGGCTTTTGCAGGTAAAAATTACTGCGAAGGATTTGTCAAGTATAGAGAAGTCCATATCAATTATTAGTCAACTAACTATGGTTCCAACTGTTGGTGATATCTACAAGTATGTCCTTTTCATGAACTTTTTTCTGCCCCTTTTCTTTTGTCTTTTTTGTTTCACTTTATTCAGATCAAGTTGCAAAAAATTGAAATAGCTGTCTTCTTTTCTTCCTTCTATTATGGAAGTAAAGCGGCAGATTAATTGGGACAAGTCCCATGATTATTAAGTGTATGCCGTCAATTTATAGCTTGTCTGGTGCCTGTTACATGATGATTGTGAATATGAGGAGTATTTGACTTTGTTTTCTCTTACTAATCAGGAACTGCGAGATCAAATCAGTAGCTCCTTACGGAGTTTTTGTTGAGATAGCCCCGGGGCATGAGGTATATAGTTTCATTGCACAATTTGATAAACGTCAAAGTCCAAACTATTGTATTGCTTATGGAAAATTATTAAAACTTTTGAGTTCTAACTATCACGAAGGAAAGTAGTTTAAGTTCATCATAAACCAATTTATTGCTTTGAAAAGTTTCTTTTAAAAAAAACTTTGATATTTGTTGTAATTGCAGTTCTATGTGACTCTAGAATTCCAAATTTCATCAAAAGATAGTCCTTTCACTATAATTTTCTATATTCGATTCAAATTTGTCAAAGACAGGACTTTCTTTGTTGTTTGGTAAAAAGTAAAAGTTCAAATATAGCATTTAATCAAATTAAGTTCCATTTACAAGGTGTGGTATTTACAGAAGATTATGTTTGGTACATAAACAAGCATATCTGAAGTCATATATGATTCTGTTTGGGGAAGAAAGTAATCTCATGAATTTCTCGACTATTGAATTCTGGCAGGGACTCTGCCACATTAGTGAACTGAGTTCTAACTGGTTGCCAAAGGCAGAAGATGTAAGCAGTGTCATTTTTGCTCCCCTACTTCCCCCATTAGATTAGCAATAAGAATTAGTTCTTCTATCATGTCAGAAAGTTAAAATCTCTCCTCTATTTTCTTACAGGCTTTCAAAGTTGGAGATCGTGTTGATGTTAAACTCATTGAGGTTGGGAAGTTCCCAGTCATGCAATCACACAAACACAAGTTTAATTCCGTGACAAGCTTTTTTAGCCAACTTCTGAAGTTCTTTATATATATATATATATATATAAAGTTAATTTAACTCTAATAATCAATTAATGATTCCTTTGGTGCCATCTATATTTATTTAATTATTGTTGAGCATCATTTTTATACATAAATATCAGCATCCATGTTGCCAATCCTTAAAATCTCTAGTAGATATAAATCTTTGGTGGTTTGTGATTGGGTTGAGAAGAAAACCTTGAATTTAAGTTCTATAGTTTTTTTGAAACTGGATTTAGGTTTCCTTCAATGAAGTGAATTCAGGTGACAGAAAAAGATAGATAAGGCGATAGGTTTAATTACTAAACGGCATTTGTGCTGTAATGTTGAGCCAAGATATTCTGCCTTGCAGAGGAAATAAAACCATGATTTCCAGACTCCGGAGCAAACTGGAACATCCTTAGTGCTGTACTATCATCGATTTGCACACAACATTTGTTGCTCTTGACACAACATTGACAGAACTGTTTCTCTAATACTTATGTTTATGCAGGTAAATGGAAAGGGACAACTTCGCCTTAGTCGCAAAGCATTACTTCCTGAAGCAACTTCAGAGAAGTCCAGTGCAGAGCAGCAGGCAAGGGATTTAACTGAAGGGAATACTGAACAGTCAAAGGATAAAAGCCGTGCTACAAAATTTGTAAATCCCACCAAAGTTGATTCAGTAGAGGATGCTTCACTTTCAAAAAAGAAGGCTTACAAGAGATTAACCAGTTCTGCCAGAGATGGACCAAAGAACAGTAGCACAACTGTCAGTAGCATGGCAAGCAAAGATGAAAATAGTTTAGTGAAAGGAGAAGCTTAGATTGGATAGTAAACATATTCCGTTCTTCATTCAAGGACATGTTGGTTTTGTTATTGTGGTAAAAGATGATGAGAAAGAGACCTAAAGGTATGGCCTGGATGCTCCCCTCTCTTACTATACATACATTTATGTGTGTGCACGTGTGTGTATCTTTGCATACATGTAGGTGTGTGTTTAGTATTTACTGGGACCTGTAGTTAGCTCTCCACCAAGTGGGTCACTTCCCAAACTGATTATAGAAATGCTACTAAAAATAATGCATGTATGGAAAGAATTGCTAATGAGTATAATTGAAATCTCATGTTAGAGATTGATTTTATTGAATATTTTTCGTCTGGGGGAAAAAAAGATGAGACCCTTGACTAACATGGAATTGGAAATATTGATCATATTTGGCAAATTTGTTGTTGAGCAAGAACTAGTTACTCGTCTTCTACTTATCTTGCTAAACTTATATGCTTGGAATTTGGATGATACTCGTATCTGTAACACTAAAATTATATTTCAGTCTGATTTTTACATGGTGTATCACTTTAGGATTTATTAATTTTTCATGATCATTTATATAAGGTGTTTAATTAAAGAATAAAATTATTAAACATATACCTGTTGCCATACTGTTTAGGCATTCTAATGATGATCCTTAGCTGGTAATAATGAAGTGGATAGATCAAGTCAGGCGTTGTGAACTGGGTACAAAAAACATGTCTTCAATAAAAGATTATGTACTTGGTTAAATAGAAGAAATTCAGCTTGTGAAAACAGTAAATTTATGAGTTGATTATATTAATTGATACGCTTGATCAGCTCCCCTGACAATAAATTACTGAATCAAGCATGGACACAGCAATTATTGATGTTTCCATGGATAGAATATCTAGAATCCTGGACAATGGCATCGGGACGGATTAGAAACAAATACTTGGATTACATTGCAAGTCCCGGTTGCTCATTGTCAGCCAGTGTAATGCTTGTGTAGTTTACTTAATTATGTGTGCACTCGCATGCAGACTGAATGCATATATAGATGCTTGCATCCTCATGCATATTGCGTACAGTTACAATAACACATGAACAGGCACAAAATAAGGAATGAGCTGGACATTCATTATTGACAGGAAGGAGTCGATTAAAACACGGTGCCATCCAGAATCCTGCAGTTTCTGTTGATCAGATTGTGAGTTCATATTGCTGAAGGAACTTATTCCACTAGCTGAATTGTTTACCAAGGAAACGAAATGGAAGGTGGGTCTTCTGAACAATTAATTCATTCTTGACAAAACGCTGTGCACTGTTGCCATTGAGGAAAAGAAAACAACTATTTGAGAAGAGAGAAAGCACCATGCAATAATATGCTTGGAAATTGTTGGTGTATATCAATTCATGGTTTCACCACAATTTTCCACGTACTCTCTCTCTCTCTCTGTATCTGCTCCTTTCTTTCTCTTTGGAAGTAGTCGTGCGGGTGTGCTTTGTTGTATCATCTTTGGAAGAATGACTGCAAGGGATCCTTAAAGCTTTATGCTTTTGCAAAATGCATTGTGATCCTTAACCTTTTCTCCGCAGGTTTGCTACAAGCTGGTCTAAATTTTTCATCCAATTATTTCTCTCAGGCCTTCAATTTTCATCTCTCATAATTTTTGCCTGGGGTCAGTTAGACTATAATACCAACTCCTTTTATTTTGTTCTCTCTCTCTCTCGCCCCGCCCCCCCCCCCTCTCTGCGTGTGTGTTTGTACAGAATGAAGCATGTGTACCTCGTGGATATTATTTGCAAGTTGACTGAATCCTATGCTTTATTATATTGCTACTATAATTGCACGTGGATTGTTTAATGTGGTTCGACCTAGCTAGCTCATGAAGGTGGCGGATGTGTAACAGCTTCTTCACTTGTATCACTGTTTCTAACCAGTTGGCATTATGGGTTTATTCTATGTAAAAAGGCCACATTTTTCTTGGTTTTTACTCTTGTTGTAACTTTTTTTTTTGTTGAACTTGTTTTTTAAAATACTTTTCGAACTATTTTTTGTTTTAGAAAGTGTCAAATTAGTATTTTTTTTTTAATATGCTTTTCAATAATTTTAATGTGTCATGTCAAAAATATAAAAAAATATTATTAAATTTTCAATTGAAAAATTCTTTGTAAAGTTTTTTTTGTATTGCATTATTAAAAACACACAAAAAAGGGATTGTCAAATGTATTACA
>NW_011501789.1:0-424 GCF_000495115.2 Populus euphratica
CAAAATAGTGATAAAGTTTTTGAAAGAAAATATTTTGATTCGATTTGGAATCCCTTGAGCCATGATAAGTGATGATGGAACATATTTCTGTAACAAGTCATTTGAGTCTTTAATGAAGAAATATGGAATCATACATAAAGTTGCCACCCCTTATCCCCCTCAAACAAGTGGACAAGTAGAGCTTACTAATAGGGAGATTGACACGACTAAAAAATTGATGTCTTCTCCCAAGTGCAGGAGTGTCGAAGTAATAAATAACCTGGCAAGACCGGGGTCGAACCATAAGGAGGTTAATTGTACAAATTATAAATGACAATAATAAAACAACAATAACAACAACAACACCAACTATAACAACAACAACAATAATAACAACAACAACAATAATAATAGTAATAACAATAATGACAATAATAATAATAAT
>NW_011501789.1:454-32786 GCF_000495115.2 Populus euphratica
TAGTAGTAGTAATAATAATAATAATAATAATAATAATAATAATAATAATACTAGTAGTAGTAGTAGTAATAATAGTAATAATAATAATAATAAAGAAAGAGAAGAAGAAGAAGATGATGAGAACTTGGAGATGGAAAATTAATGTAAGGATTAAACAATAATAATAACAAATGTCAAGGTTAGAGGTTCCACTAATAGTATGTCAAACAAGTATAGTATAAACTCTTATTATTCAATTGGAAACCACACACAAAGGAGGTTCCAATCAAATTATAGATTGTTAACATGATTACATTAGTCATCTTATTCGATTAATGCTAGTAGTTGTAAATCTCGTCAAGCATTCATGATTATAACTTATGTTAACAACAAATCAAGTTCCTTTCATAGCTCAGGTGTCGGTTATACCATACATTATGGGCTATGAAAGTGCCAAGCATTTGTTGTACCAAGTGTTATACAACATAAATCAAGATTAATCATTTAACAAGCAAAGTATTAAAGAGTGAACAAGATAACAAATATAAAACATGTTAGTATCAAACATTAAAGTCCATATTAAGTTTACACTATACTTATTCTTACACCATTAGTGTAACCATTTCACCTTGACATAATAAATTTAGCTAAACATAATAAAAGAAAGAAAAATAAATAAACAAAATAAGAACATAAATAAGATAAGAGTTAACTAAGTAAAGGAAAGGAAATGAAAGGCATAAACTTGATATTAATGAAAGCAAAGCATAAACATTACAAAAAAACACAAAGAGAGAAAGGAAGAGCATGATCTTGATCTGGACACCAAGATGCCTAAATGCATGGCAAATTCCTCCTTTTATAGGCCAAAATTGGGAACTATTGATTTGATGACTAATTGATGAGTGGGTGGCCAACTCTTGACTTGGTGACAATCCTTATCTTCTCTTGTCTGCCCAAAACGACATTGATAACGTCAAAATTGGAGCCACTCAAAACATGAAAGTTGTAGACAATTGTCTCAGCTTTCTTGTGTAAAAACTTCAGCTCATTTGGACTTCTAGAACTCCATATATGGCCAAAATACTGAACAGTGCTTGGGCTGGAAGACAACTTCAGGCTTCTTTGTTGTTGCTACAATTTGGACTTGAAAATGGCCTTTTTA
The DNA here is from genome assembly GCF_000495115.2 of Populus euphratica. Taxonomy (NCBI): domain Eukaryota; kingdom Viridiplantae; phylum Streptophyta; class Magnoliopsida; order Malpighiales; family Salicaceae; genus Populus; species Populus euphratica. The sequence continues at coordinate 1,599 of NW_011501789.1, forward strand.
GATCTTGGGCTCCATATGAAAGTTGTAGGCCTATGTCTTACCTTTCCATCCATATAAAGTAGACCTAAATTTGAGATCTATAGCTCCAGATATGACCCAATTACCGAATAGTGTTCCGATTTGGATTGCACCGACATCTCTTTTCTAATTTTGGTCATCTTTTTGCCCTTGCAATTTAAGTTCTTAAAGTCATCAATCAATCCTTTCATTTATGTGATAGGCCTGCATTTTAAATGAACATTTACCATAAATTAAAGGTATCTTATATTATTAGATATATTATTATAAAACATGCTTTAGTTAAGGAGTTATTGATACTTCAAGTGCAAAATGATGATATAAAACCATGATAAAAATGCACTTTTAAGTACTAATCACACCCCCCAACCAGCTTATTACTAGTCCCTAGTAATCAAAGCGTTAAAATAGAAAAACAATTTGCAAATTCCACAAAGCAAGGTATTCGTCATTTAACTTACCTTAATCTATCCAGATAAACAAACTCTCATTAAATTTATATAGCTGCTCAATACCTCTTAACAAGATATTAATAAACCTTTCTTTTGTGCTCAATGTATCAACACATAATTATGGGGCTTTTCTTGGAAGAAAACAAAAAAAAATTTCAATTGTTTAAGGTTAACTTCCTTGGGTTGGGATTATTATTTTTGTCTTTTTTTTTTCTTTTTCTTTTTTTTAAATATATATACATATAATTTAAAAACATCATTCATCTTTAACTCATGTAACGAGCTTTCGGCTAATGACTCCCAAACTAGTTGGTCTTAGGGCATTATGTGTTAAGACACCCCTACGAGCTTAGTAACTCGGGTCGCAGATACTGATATGTAGATAGTGCAATGTTTGATTTTCTTAAGCTTTTCTCCTCAACCCATGTAACAAGTGTTGGGCCAATAGCTCCCAAGTCAGTTGACTTTAGGGTATTAGGTGTTAAAACACCCCTTCGGGCTTAATTGCTTAGGTTAGGGAGGCTACGAAACCAAACTTATCTACATTTTTATTATTATCATTTTTTTATTATTTTTATTTTTTTTATTATATACAATCCCTTTCCCTTAGTTGTTACCTTTAACAAAAGAACATAAATAATATAATAATCCAATATGCAACCCACAATCATATGTTAATGTGTGTGTGTGAAAATTAAGGTCAACTAATTGTTCAGCAGTAGTAGCAGAGATTATGATTTGTCGTGTAAAAGATGTTAGAAATTCCTGTTCTACAGCATGATCAAGAAAAGACAACAACTTGTCATAATAACCATTAACATTTAACAAACTTATGGGTTTATGGTGAATATGCAGTTGGGCCCAAGAGAAAATATGAAAGATCTCTTCCAATGTGCCTAGACCACCTGGTAAAGCAATGAAGGCATCAGCATGGTTAAACATTGCATTCATTCGAGCCGACATTGTGAAGACCTGAAGTTCCTCTCCAATTGTTTTTCCAATGATGTCCCCTTGGCTCATATCTTCCCTTGGTTTTATGTTCAAGAACGGCTTAAACGCCCTCTATAGGTCGGGGATAGGCTTCCCATCCAGTTTTCTTAAAAACTGGCAAATAGGGTCTTTTTTAGTCAGATTCCCAAGACTATATCCAGCATGTTCTTTATGAAAGTGGGGCCATAAATCATGAATTGCACGATGCTTATCTCGACTATGATGAGACTTAAGAGTCAATAGAAGATTATCTAAAGACTCTATGTGTTTTAAAATAAATCCCACCTTTTGACAATTTTCACAGGTTTTGCGGAATGCATGTGATTCCTTGAATATGGTGCGCCAATAAAATCTGCTTTGTAAGATTTCTACATTCCACTTTTTTGACGAGAAATGATCCCCACGTGCCTTAGAGTGACAAAATTTAATGAAATTACTTACCTCATTGTCGAGAATACATTTTTGAAATATTTCATCAGGATAATAATTGAATAGGTAGGGGTCATCCCAATAGAAATTTTGCACATTGCTCAAAAATTTTCTTTTGTCTTCAGTACTTTAGTGAGCTAGCAAAAATCCTGAAGCAAGAAAATTGGTATTTTTAGCAAACCAAGGCATTGAACTAAGAGAAAGTAAGGATTCATCAGGAAAGTAATCATTGATAGGTGTGATGTTGTGTGTCGAATCTGTTGTCACTTTTGATAAAAGATCTGCATCAACATTTTCGGTGCCTTTTTCATCCTCGATTTCTTCCTGATTGGTCATGGCATGAGAAAATGGAAGTGCTGGAGGGGAATCAGTCTTTTCTTTGCAATGTTTAGATTCAACCCCTTCCTTACCCTTAGAGATTGACTCATCATCTTTCTCACAAGGTTCAAGAATTGGTTTTTGAATAACCTTACCACTACAAAGAGTGATGACTGATTTGACTTGATTCATGTGTTGACTTCCAGGACTACTTGCATTTGCATCGTATTGCCCCTTGAGATTTTGCTGTGGTTGAGATGGAAACTTACCTTGCTCTTGAAAACTGAGAGCAGATGTGAATTTTGCAAGAGTGTCTTTAAAATCTGTTATGCTTTGAGTAAGTTGAGTGTTGATTGTCTCTTGCTTTTCAATAAATGCATACAAAGTTTCCTCAAAATTACTTCTAAGAGGTGAAGCATTAGAAGGTGCATATCCATAAGAATTTTGGAAATTATGGTGTGCTTGAAACTGTGGTGGTGAAGTTTGTGCACTATCACTCTTCTAACTAAAATTTAGGTGATTTCTCCAACCAGGGTTGTATGTTTGCGAGTATGTGTTATAATTGGGCCTTTGGAAACTGTTTGAAGCATGAGTTTGTTCATGGAGACATTCCTTAAAAGAAGGCAAGGTTGGACAATTATTGGTTAAGTGTTCATTTATTTCACACATTTGACACACAATGTTTTCAACTGATTTTAATTTACCACTCGTTTTCAATTCTAGTGCCTCGACTTTTCTAGCTAAAGATACAAACTTGGCTTGAAGGTCATGATCTTCCCTAAGATTGTACATACCTCCACTAGATGTATGAGGTTGAGTTTTACTTGGTGCCTCATAAGTACCCGTGGTGTCCCAATTTTGAGCATTTTCAGCTAACAAGTCTAAGTACTCCATTGCTTCATCAAGGTCTTTATCTTCAAAAGTTCCATTGCACATCAATTCAACCATTTGCCTATCTCTAGGTGTTAACCCTTCATAAAAATGTGAAACCAATCTCCATGTTTCAAAACCATGATGAGGGCAAGTAGTAAGCAAGTCTCGATACCTATCCCAACATTGGTAAAATATTTCTCCTGGTTTTTTAGTGAAAGTAGTGATTTGTCTTTTAAAAGAGTTTGTTCTGTGAGATGGGAAAAACTTCTTCAAAAACTGTTGTTGCATTTCATCCCAAGCACGAATGGATCCTGGTCTTAAATTTTGTAAACATGTTTTAGCTTTATCTTTTAATGAAAAAGGAAAAAGCTTTAATCTAATGGTGTTCATGCTACAATTTAAATTATTATATATGTTGCAGACCTCCTCAAATTCCCTTAAATGCAAGTATGGATTTTCTAAATCTAATCCATGAATAGAAGGTAAAAGTTGAATAATGCCTAGCTTAAAATTGAAATGAGATGCATCGGGAGGGAAAACTATGCATGATTGTGCACTTGTTCTTGTGGGATTCATGTGGTCTCTACGTGTTATAGCACAGCTATTCTCATTATTCTCATTATGAAGTGATTGATTATCTTCTTCGGCCATATTTTCTAAAAATGATAAGGATACCCTACAAAGTCTACCACTTGATGTACGTGACCACACTCTCAAGCACGTGTAGGAATAGAATAAAAGAAAGAAGAAAACAAAAGAAGAAGAAACAAGAGAAAAGAAACAAAGCTATATACAAGAAAAGTGAAAAGAGACAAAGTTATATACAAGAAAAGTGAAAAGAGAAAATAAAATAAATATTATAATTTATACAAAACTTACCTCCCCGGCAACAGCGCCAAAAACATGACACGACTTAAAGATTGATGTCTTCTCCCAAGTACAGGAGTGTCGAAGTAATAAATAACCCGGCAAGACCAGGGTCGAACCATAGGGAGGTTAATTGTACAAATTATAAATGACAATAATACAACAACAATAATAATAATAACAACAACAATAATAATAGTAATAACAATAATAACAATAATGACAATAACAATAATAATAATAGTAATAATAATAATAATAATAATAATAATAATAATAATACTAGTAGTAGTAGTAGTAGTAGTAGTAGTAGTAGTAGTAGTAGTAGTAGTAGTAGTAGTAGTAGTAGTAGTAGTAGTAGTAATAATAATAATAATAAAGAAAGAGAAGAAGAAGAAGATGATGATGATGAGAACTTAGAGATGGAAAATTAATGTAAGGATTAAACAATAATAATAACAAATGTCAAGGTTAGAGGTTCCACTAATGGTATATCAAACAAGTATAGTATAAACTCTTATTATTGAATTGGAAACCACACACAAAGGAGGTTCCAATCAGATTATATATTGTTAACATGATTCCATTAGTCATCTTATTCGATTAATGCTAGTAGTTGTAAATCTCATCAAGCATTCATGATTATAACTTATGTTAACAACAAATCAAGTTCCTCTCATAGCTCAGGTGTCGGTTATACCATACAGTATGGACTATGAAAGTGCCAAGCATTTGTTGTACCAAGTGTTATACAACATAAATCAAGATTAGTCATTTAACAAGCAAAGTATTAAAGAGTGAACAAGATAACAAATATAAAACATGTTAGTATCAAACATTAAAGTCCATATTAAGTTTACATTATACTTATTCTTACACCATTAGTGTAACCTTTTCACCTTGACATAATAAATTTAGCTAAACATAATAAAAGAAAGAAAAATAAATAAACAAAATAAGAACATAAATAAAATAAGAGTTAACTAAGTAAAGGAAAGGAAATGAAAGGCATAAACTTGATATTAATGAAAGCAAAACATAAACATTAGAAAAAATACAAAGAGAGAAAGGAAGAGCATGATCTTGATCTGGACACCAAGATGCCTAAATGCATGGCAAATGCCTCCTTTTATAGGCCAAAATTGGGAACTATTGATTTGATGACTAATTGATGAGTGGGTGGCCAACTCTTTTGATGACTAATTGATTTTATAGGCCAAAATTGGGAACTATTGATTTGATGACTAATTGATGAGGGGGTGGCCAACTCTTGACTTGGTGACAATCCTTATCTTCTCTTGTCTGCCTAAAACGTCATTGTCTCAGCTTTCTTGTGTAAAAACTTCAGCTCATTTGGACTTCTAGAACTCCAGATATGGCCAAAATACTGAATAATGCTCGGGCTGGAAGACAGCTTCGGGCTTCTTTGTTGTTGCTACAATTTGGACTTGAAAATGGCCTTTTTAGATCTTGGGCTCCATATGAAAGTTGTAGGCCTATGTCTTACCTTTCCATCCATATAAAGTAGACCTAAATCTGAGATCTATAGCTCCAGATAAGACCTATCCATTTAAGTAGACCTAAATCTGAGATCTATAGCTCCAGATATAACCCAATTACCGAATAGTGTTCCGATTTGGATTGCACCGACATCTCTTTTCTAATTTTGGTCATCTTTTTGCCCTTGCAATTTAAGTTCTTAAAGTCATCAATCAATCCTTTCATTTATGTGATAGGAATGAATTTGAAATGAACATTTACCATAAATTAAAGGTATCTTATATTATTAGATATATTATTATAAAACATGCTTTAGTTAAGGAGTTATTGATACTTCAAGTGCAAAATGATGATATAAAACCTTGATGAAAATGCACTTTTAAGTACTAATCACACCCCCCAACCAGCTTATTACTAGTCCCTAGTAATCAAAGCGTACTAATCAGAGATCAAACACATTTTGGAGAAAACAGTGAACCCTAATAGGAAAGAATGGTCTTTAAGACTTAATGATGCACTTTAGGCTTATCGAACTGCTTATAAAACATCATTAGGATGTTACCTTATAGACTAGTCTATGAAAGACCTTGTCACTTGCCTGTGGAACTTGAACATAAAACTTATTGGGCTATTAAAGCTTTAAATTCAAATCTTGATGATGCTAGTCAACTGTGAAAATTACAAATAAATAAGCTTGAGGAAATAAGAAATGATACATACTAAAATTCAAGAATTCATAAAGCAAGAATCAAAGAGTTTCATGACAAGAAAATACTAAGATAAACATTCAATGTTGATCAAAAAGTCTTGCTTTATAATTCTCGACTGCATTTATTTCTTATAAAACTAAGATTAAGATGGTGCGGTACTTTTATTGTAAAACATGTCTATCTATATGGAGCCTGTGATATCGAGAATCCAAAGAATGACAATGTTTTCAAGGTAAATGGACATCATTTGAAAGTTTATTTTGACAATTTTTCAGTTGAAAATGACTCTATTGAATTGAGTGATCCTATATATAAAGATTGATTTTTTTTCCTCACATTGTTTTTGTGTTTTTTTTAGTGATTTTTGCTAGTTCCTCTCACCTCGGTTAAATAGCGGATAATGGTACTCCGTGACTTAAGTCAGTTCTTCAATTTCCCATAATAACTTATATGTGTATATATTTATGCAATTCTTTGAATCTCTCTTCCAATTGTCATTTACAAATGGACACTAATCTTGAAAAATTAAAAAAGTATTTTCCTGTTCTACCTCAAAATGCGATTACAAAAATTTACTATGCTAGATGTGCAAGATTGAGGTTGTTAATGAATCATTGAATTCCTAAAGATATTCGCTGGTTGATTGAAGCAAAGGTTCAATTATCAGGTGAGTCCTCTAATTCCTTCATTTCACACATGCCTGGAATAGGCAAGAGCACTTTTGCCAAGAAATGTCGTGCAAGACGACTAAAAGTCTGTCATCAATGTGCCAGATGGACTTGTAATGCACAATGTCATTCTTTAGGAATGATATCTATAAACCGTGAAGATAAAATACAATTCCTTAACGATGGCCTGAGTAAGGAGTCTTTAGATAATCTTTTATTAACTCTTGAGACGCATCCTAATGGAGATGTGCATCGTGCAATTTATAATTTATGGCCCCATTTTTACAAAGAACATGATCGACTTAATCTTGGGAATCTAACTAAAAAAAACCCTATTTGCTAGTTTTTAAGAAAACTGGATTGGAAGCCTATCCTCGACCCATAGAGGGAGTTTAAGTCGTTCTTTGACGTAAAATCAAGGGAAGATGTGAGCCACAATCACAAGTATCTGTGCATACACATGCTTTTTCAAAAACAAATAAATAAATAAAGAGAGAGAGAGAGAGTGTATGTGTGTGAGACTCTATGTAAACACCCAAAAGAAATATATATATATATATATATAGACAGAACTGATGACTTAGTTTTCGCTGCCAATTTCTAGATTGGCAGCAACATAGTTTTCGCTACGGATTTTCCGATCGGCAGTGACACAGTTTCCGTTGCTGATTTCTGCATCGGTAGTGAAGCAGTTCTTGTTGCCAATTTCTACATCGGTAGCGACGCAGTTTTTGTCTTAAAAATAAAATAATAATAATTTTCTTAAGGAGCTTAGAGGGAGGGGTAAAACTGGTTTTAGATAGACCAAAACAAGGATAAGAACACATCTAAACCAACCCCCAAACACCCACCTCATTTAATGGGGAGTATAAATATAAGGAGGAGAGAGAAGGTAACCCTAGCTTTTCTCAAAGTTGTTGCAGCTGTTTGTCCAATTGCATGTTACTCTCCCTTTCTCCTCCCCAACAGAAACCTAAGCCTTGTGAACGTGTGAGGGAGAGAGAGGAGACCTTGAGAGAAGATCGGACAACCACCTAGAGAGAAAGGAGAAGGGAACCAGCGTGAGAGGAAGAAGAAGGAAGAAAACCAGCGGGAGAGGAGGAAGAACACTGTCAAACCTTCCTTAAACCTAGCTAGATTTGTAAGGTATGGGTCATGAAACTTCCTTCCTCTTCTCCTTAAGATCCAGAACCAGAAATGAAGAAGAAAAACCCTTAGAAAATTGACCTAAGACCGAATTGGGTGTTCTACAGCAGAATTTCGATTTGCTGCCGAAACTGTGTCGGCCGCAGTGAATTAGTATTCGCTGCTGAAATTGAGTCTTCTGCAACGAATTAGAATTCGCTATCGAATTGTATGTTCTGCAGCGAATTAGCATTCGCTGTCGAAACTGTGTCGGTTGCAGCGAATTAGAATTCGCTGCGGAATTTTATATTCCGCAGTGAAATTGCGATTCGCTGCCGAAACTGTGTCGGCTGTAGTGAATCACTGCTGAAGTTGAGTTGTCTGTAGCAAATTAACGTTCACTGCTGAGTTTCATGTTCTACAACGAATTTGTGATTCGCCACCAAAGTTGAGTTGGTTGCAGCGAAATTGTGATTCGCTGCCGAAACTGAGTTGTCTCCTACGAGTTAGTATCTACTGCTGGAACAGTGACGCCAACAACGAAACAGTTTTTGCTGCCGAACTAGCTGTCGCCAGCGAAACAGTTGTCGCTACCGAATTGGCAGCCTGCAGCGAACTAGTTCTCGCTGCCGAATTTGGCAGCCTCCAGCGAACCAGTTCTTGCTGCCGATTTCTACAATAAGCCTCCTAGGCAAAAATGACTTAAATGCTAGTAACAATTTCATGGTATGATGGTGTAAAATGTGGAACACTTGAATGTGAATATATGAACTTTTGAAATAAGTGTGGTGACAAATGTGATTCAAAAATACAAATGTACTGATTTGTGACCATTGTTGTCTTAGGTGGTGTGGTCGGGATCGGACCATCGTCAAGACAAGAACAAACCACAGGTGGAGCAGGTAGGTGACTTTCACTTTCCTTTTTCATACGTTAAATAATGCGATACTTTAACATGAATGTTACCATATTGGGTTAGAATAGATAACAAATTATCAAATGTTAAATGTTGTCAAATGGTTGATTAGCTTTGGCTAATGGCATTCGAATGGATGACCGAGATAAAGGAATGATTAGCCTTGGCTAAAGGCATCCCAAGGGATGACCAGGACAAATGACTGATTAGCCTCGGCTAATGGCATCCGAATAGATGACCGGGACAAAGGAATGATTAGCCTCGGCTAAAGGCATCCGAAGGGATGATTGGGACAAATGACTGATTAACCTCGGCTAATGGCATCCGAATGGATGACCAGGACAAAGGAATGATTAGCCTCGGCTAATTGCATCCGAATGGATGACCGGGACAAGAGAATAATTAGCCTCGGCTAATGGCATCCGAATGGATGACCGGGACAAGAGAATGATTAGCCTCGGCTAATGGCATCCCAATGGATGGCCGAGACAAGAGAATGATTACCCTCGGCTAAAGGCATCCGAAGTGGATGATCGAGGTGAGTGAACGGTTAACCTCAACAAATGATACCTTGAGAGGATAGCTGGGTTTAAGATTATGGTTGATTACAAGAATTGGTGCATCTATATGTACCATAAATTGTGTATACTATGTACATGAAGAAACTATAAATATCATGCATCAACCATGGAATAATGTTAATGTTTCATTTTTCTGCTAGACCATTTAATTATCATTATTACTAATAAGCAATTGCATTCTCTTAAATATTTTGCACTGTAACAGGGAGATCACATCAATGAGATGCCTAGGAAACCCGATACATGGGAACCTACTTTTACAAGGAATCTTGTAGTTGCATCCTAAATCACGATGTATTTTATATGGATTAATGTATTAAACATATAACTTTTATTTAACTCTTTTGTTTAAATTCGTGGTGACTATTAGTAGGAGAGGAATGCAAACTCATATCTATGGACGTATATTATAATATGAACTTCTAAGCATGCAAACATAATATTATGTGTTTATATAAATTTCCCTTTTAAATGAAATGTTGAATGTTGTTGATGTATGGATTGCATTTTGATGATGTGAGGAAAATAAGTGATTGTGCATCAAAAGTGTCATTAAGTCTCTTGTTTTACATATGTATTTATTGTTTTTATTTGGTTGTTTTTATAATAATTGATGTGTTTTTTAGTAATGAAGTTTGTTTTAATGTTTCGATAGGTTTTTGGAGCTTAAATGAATTAATTCAGAAAATTCAACGTCGGAATTCAGAACAAAGAATTGAAGAGACATTTAGTCAAATCTTGGTTCAAATAAGTGCTCCAAATTTGTCCCAAAGATCAATTCTATTCCAATTCTAGAAAAGAATATCATATGATTTATTTCAAGCCCAAACTTGCCTTATGTTGTGTGCAAACTTCAACCATTAAACACTCAAGGTTTCAATATCAATCTTAGCCCAAATAATAAGTACATTTGTATACTTATTTGATGCTCAAATTCAGCCCGAATTCAGCCCCAAATTCAGCCCTAAATCAACCCCAAATCAACCTTCAAATCAACCCAAACACAATCCATGATCTTACATGTCCACACAACAAATAGCAATTGATTTATTTTGGGTAATGCATTGATCCAAGAAGGCAAGCACATGGATGGAAAGCTGGAGGGGATATTTTAACATTATTTTGGGTCAAAAAGAAGAAGGAGACACCTCATAAATGAAGAAGAAAAACGTGCACCAAAGTAGTTGTAAAGCTGTCTTGATTTGATTTTTCAGAACACCTTTTGGTGTTTTGCACATAACTTTTGACTCAGGTGTCCAAATGATCTGTTCTTTAATGATCTGGAAAGGTGACAGAATTGCCTATAAATATGTCTCTAATAGACTTCTCGAAAAAAAGCTTCTAAGAGGGTCGAATTGCTGTCCAAATTTAGAGTCAGATTTGTGTCCGAATTTTTTCTGAAATTGTATTGTGTTCTTCTTTATAGATTTCGGTTCTTTAGTTTGTAAAACTTATTATTTTAGTTGGATTCAAGTTCTTTCATGTTTATTGAAGTGTTCCTATATATAATCATGGTTGGCTAAACTCTTTCTTGGATCCAAATCAAGGATAATGGTGATTGAGGTGAGTTCTTTAGGATATGAATGAATCTTAATGTTTATCTTCTTATTTTCTTCATGAATGATTTATTATTGTAAAGAAATTTTAGAAATCATTTAGGTAATGTTATAATCTTGAATTCTTATGCACAAACTTTAGTTTTGGTATAGAGATTGCTTGATTCAGTTTATTTTGTTGTTTTGTTATGATTATTTTTCTTATATTTATTGTTTGAAGTGCTTGGCCGGTATTACTGCCTTTTTATTCAAGCTTCTTATAATTATCTTTTAATGTTTATTGTTGTTAATAGTGCTTATTAGTTGGAGAGTGAATTTCTTAATTTGTTGTATTTTTATTTTTGAGCTATTACTTTTATTTGTAATTTTTTTTTCTTTTCTTTCCTTTCTTTTCATATTCATATAATTGTTATATTATTACTATTATTATTATTATTTTATCATGGCTAATGTTGAAGATGTAGAGGGTGAAGGGAGTGTTCAAAGTAATGGACCTCCACAATTCAATGATCAACCTAATTTTCGAACTCTTAGAGAGTATCTTCACCTGGCTAGACAAAGTACACCTTCGTGTATTATCTTACCTCTTAACCAACAAGCTTTTAATTTAAAACCGGGCATGATTCAACTTCTTCCCACATTTCATGGTATGGATTCTGAAAATCCATACATACACATTAAAGACTAAAGAGGTATGTAATACTTTCATTGATAGAACATGCACCGAGGAAACCATTCAGCTTAAATTGTTCCCATTCTCTCTAAAGGATAAAGCCAAGCTTTGGCTAAACTCCTTGCGTCCTAGGTCTATAGGTACATGGAGAGAAATGCAAGCTGAATTTTTGAAAAAATACTTCCCCACTCATAGGACAGTAGCTTTACAACGTCAAACGATGAATTTTTCTTGTAGTCCAAATGAGTCATTTCACCAAGCTTGGGAAAGGTTCAAAGACTTGTTAAATGCATGCCCTCACCATGGTTTTGAGATGTGGAGGTTAGTGAGTTTCTTTTATGACTCTCTTACCGCAGATTTTAAAAAGCTAGTGTCAACCATGTGTAATGGTGAGTTATTATGTTTTATTGTTTCTTATATTTGTTTAAGTGTGTTTCAAGTTTGTCAGTGTTTGTTATTTCAGGTAATGTCTTCTATACTCTATCTTTCTACTTTAGGACATTGAGAACAATGTCTCGTTTTGGTTGGGGGGAGAGGGTAGTAGTTGACAAAAATTTTTTAACTAATTGTGTTTTCCATTTCATAACGCATGTACAAAATTGTTGTTACTAGGATGACAGAGTAAAGGAGCTCTTTTGTTAAAGTGACTCTTGAGACGTATCTTAGTAACCATTCTTAACAAAATCTATTATAATACTTTTTGAAATATTCAAGTTTACAAACTCTTGCATTATTATCACTTAATTCTGCTAATATACTCATTTAACATGTATTCTTAAACCTTCATTTTCACACATACACACACACTTTAACATATGATTGTAGGTTGCCTATCATATAAATAAAAGGATTGATTGATGAATTTAAGAACTGAAATTGAAAGGATAAAGAGAAGGCCAAACTTAGAAAAGAGATGCTGGTGCAGTCCAAACTAGAATACTGTTCTGTAATTGGGTCATATCTGGAGCTGTAGATCTCAGATTTAGGTCTACTTTATATGAATGGAAAGGTAAGACATAGTCCTACAACTTTCATATGGAGCCCAAGATTTAAAAAGGTCATTTTCAACTCCAAATTATAGCAATAACAAAGAAGTCCAAATCTATCCTCCAGCCCAAGTACTGTTCAGTGTTTGGCCCATATTTGGAGTTCTAGAAGTTCAAATGACCTCAATGTTTTACCCTAGAAAGATGAGACAATTTCCTACAACTTTTATGTTTTCAGTTGGTTTCAATTTTGACGTTATCAATGATGTTTTGGACAGACAAGAGAAGATAAGAATTGTCACCAAGTCAAGAATTGTCACCAAGTCAAGAGTTGACCACCCACTCATCAATTAGTCATCAAATCAATATTTCCCAATTTTGGCCTATAAAAGGAGGCATTTGCCATGCATTTAGGCATCTTGGTTTCCAAATCAAGATCATGCTCTTGCTTTCTCTCTTTGTATTTTTTTTAATGTTTATGCTTTGCTTTCATTAATATCAAATTTATGCCTTTTATTTCCTTTCCTTTGCTTAGTTAACTTTTATCTTATTTATGTTCTTATTTTGTTTATTTATTTTTCTTTCTTTATGTTTAGCTAAGTTTGTTACGTCAAAGTGAAAATGGTGTAAGAATATAAGTATACTGTAAACTTAATATCGACTTTAATGTTTGATACTAACATATTTTGTATTTGTTATCTTGTTCACTCTTTAATACTTTGTTTGTTAAATGACTAATCTAGATTTATGTTGTATAAAACTTAGTACAAAAAATACTTGTCACTCTCATAGCCCATACTGTATGGTATAACCGACACTTGAGCTATGAAAGGAACTTGATTTGTTATTAACATAAGTTATAATCATGAATGCCTGACGAGATTTACAAGTATTAGCATTAATCGAATAAGATAAATAATGTGATCATGTTATCAATTTATAATCTGATTGGAACCTTCTTTATGTGTGGTTTCCAATTGAATAATAAGAGTTTATACTATAGTTTTTTGACATACCATTAGTGGAACCTCTAACGTTGACATTTGTTATTATCATTGTTTAATCCTTACATTAATATTTCACCTCAAAGTTCTCATCTTCTTCTTCTTCTCCTCCTTCTTTTTCTTTACTATTATTATTACTATTACTATTATTGTTATTGTTGTTGTTGTTGTTGTATTATTATCATCTATAATTTATATAATTAACCTCCATGTGGTTCAACCTCGATCTTGCCAAGTTATTTATTATTTTGACACTCTTGCACTAAGGAGAAGACATCAATCTTTTAGTCGTGTCATTTATCATTTAAGTTTTTTTAGGAAGGTAAATAGGCAATACAAATACAACCTTTCATGCACAATGCAACAATTACCGACGTCCATGCCTATGGATTCACGTCCATCGGCATTTCACAGAGAGTTCGAAAATAATAACTTGAAATGCCACAATTACTGATGTCTATACCAACAGATGTAATTCGTCGGTAAGTTGCCTGTGGTCAATTTTACCGACAACATTATTGACAGACTGTGCGAATTCCAAAGGGTAGTGCATTAAATGTATCTCTGATCGCGTAATCTTATTAATGAAATTCCTGACTGACCATGAAAATTATAGAGGGTATGTAAAAAGTTTGGTGCGAAATTCAAAAATTATCGATGGAGTTTTTACACTTCACGAATGGAATAAATTAAAATAATAATTATTTTTATGTTCGCCGATGAATCCATCGGTAAAACTGCAAGTTCTAGAGACCGCCCCTTCAGTTTATTGTTTCTTCTCCTCTATTTTTCACCTATATTTTGATTTTTTTTCCTCTCAATTCTTCAAAGCTTTCACCTATAATCTCTAGTAAGTTTTCTTGTGAATCTTCATTAGATTAAAAGGTATGTGTTTCTTCTATTTCATTTTACTTTAAGGGATTTTTTTAGCTATTTTTATTTTTGTTATTTTTTTGTTTTGGTATATATTTTGTAATGTAGATAAAGTCTTGACTTCAACACATTATTAAGGTAAGCATATTTCATTCCTAAAGTCTATAGTTTTTTTTTTTTGAATTTTTTGAATATTTTTTATTGTTGTATTGGCATAATTATTATTAGTTAATTTGTTGAATATTTATTGTTAATATTGAATTTACCTTAGAATTCGTAATTGAGTATGTTGGAATAATTATTAATTTTACTATATTATTGCATGATTTGTGTTTTTTTTCCATTTATTTTGATTGTTAATCTAGATTTGTTTTTTATGAATTTATTGTTTTCTTGTATTGGTATAATTATTAAATAATTTTTTGAATTGTAATTGTTAATGTTGAATTTACCTTAGTATTAGTAATTGAATATTTTGGAATAATTATTGATTTTACTCCATTATTGGATGATTTATGTTTAATTTTTTCCATTAATATTAATTGTTAGTCTAGAGTTTTTTTTTAATTTACTGAATATATTTTATTATTGTATTGACATAATTATTGAATAATTTGTTGAATTGGAATTCTTAATGTTGAATTTACCTTAGGATTAGTAATTGAATATGTTGGAATAATTAGTATAGATTGAGCTAATTGGTTGTGGCTATTGTTATTATGTACAGGTTTGTGAATTTGGGTAGTATCTAGTATAAAGGAGGTGTTGTTGAATTTTTTTTAACATTTGAATTTAATTATATAATTATTTGTATAAAATTATGTAGATGAGTATAATGAAAACTAGAACTGGTTGCTCACGTATGGTCGCAAGCTAGTTCATCTAGCAACGGGGATGATATTTCCTTAGGTGCCTCTTCTAGCGCTAGTTCATAGTGTAGAGACGACGTGCCTTTACAGTGGAATCAATTTACTTGCAAGTATGAGGCATAGTGGAAGGATGATCTTTCAATGTAAGTTTGTTAAAGTTTTACTTTTTTTAAAAAAAATTACAACATAATTTATGAAGTAATCACTATTGAATTTATTTCATTTATTTCCAGGTTTACAACCATTGAGGCCGCTCGAGTAATATCATCGACATTTAAATCATCAATGGAGATTCCATTATTTCAATAGAGTTAGATGTCCAAGCATCCTGAATGGATGCCTCAAATCAATGCATGGTTTGACAGATTTGAGGTTGGTGTCAATTTATAATTTTCAGCTTATTTCTAATAAATTATTAATATAATTATAAAGAAATTATTATTTTTATTTAAAATTATGTATTTATACACAGGACAAATTCTGCTAGAACAGTGAGCATAACACTTTTGTGAGGAGAGTGTGGGAAAATCACGCTGCAACTTGGTAACATCGAAAACAATACAAGATTTTTTTAGACAAAAATTTATATTTCAAAATGTAATTTTTGGTTGTATGAAGTAGGTTGCGTGATTTTTAGTATGAAGAACAAAAAAGGGCAAAACAGAACCGCAAGAGATAGTGGTTTCCAAGGCTGGAACGATGTTGCAGTTTGGAGGGATTTCAAACCGATATACATCTCAAAAGATATATGGCCGCACTATCATAAGTGATTCACACGACACTCATAGTCCGGTGCTAGCAACCAGAATCGACCAATTCATAGCTTGATGACAACGCACACCGGCGACTTCGTTCTGTTTGCTGCATGACACGACTAAAAGATTAATGTCTTCTCCCAAGTGTAGGAGTGTCGAAGTAATAAATAACGCGGCAAGACCGGGGTCGAACCAGAGAGAGGTTAATTGTACAAATATAAATAACAACAATAGTAACAATAACAATAATAATAATAGTAGTAATAACAATACTAATAATAATAGTAGGAGTAATAGTAATAGTAGTAGTAATAGTAATAATAACAATAATAACAATAATAATAATAATAAAGAAAAAGAAGGAGAAGAGGAAGAAGATGATGAGAACTTTGAGATGAAATATTAATGTAAGAATTAAATAATGATAATAACAAATGTCAAGGTTAGAGGTTCCATTAATGGTATGTCAAACAAGTATAATATAAACTCTTATTATTATTCAATTAGAAACCACACCCAAAGGAGGTTCCAATCGCATTATAGATTGTTAACATGATTACATTAGTCATCTTATTCAATTAATGCTAATACTTGTAAATTTCATCAAGCATTCATGATTATAACTTATGTTAACAACAAATCAAGTTTCCTTCATAGCTCAAGGGTCGGTTACACCATACAGTATGGGCTATGAGAGTGCCAAGTATTTGTTGTACCAAGTGTTATACAACATAAATCAAGATTAGTCATTTAACAACCAAAGTATTAAAGAGTGAACAAGATAACAAATAGAAAACATGTCAGTATCAAACATTAAAGTCCATATTAAGTTTACACTATACTTATTCTTACACCATTAGTGTAACCTTTTCACCTTGACATAATAAACTTAGCTAGACATAATGAAAGAAGACACCCCTATGAGCACGGGCAGCGGTGTTAAGACACCCCTACGAGCTTAGTAACTCGGGTCGCAGATACTAATATGTAGATAGTGCAATGTTTGATTCCCTTAAGCTTTTCTCCTTAACCAATGTAACAAGTGTTGGGCCAATAGCTCCTAAGTCAGTTGACTTTAGGGTATTAGGTGTTAAAACACCCCTTCGGGTTTAATTGCTTAGGTTAAGGAGGCTACGAAACCAAACTTATCTACATTTTTATTATTATTTTTTTCTTTTTCTTTTTTTTTTCTTTTTTTTAAATGATATACTATCCCTTTCCCTTAGTTGTTACCTTTAACAAAAGAACATAAATAATGTAATAATCCAATATGCAACCCACAATCATATGTTAAAGTGTGTGTGTGTAAATTAAGGATTAAGAATACATGTTAAATAGGTATATGAGCAGAATTAAGTGATAACAATGTGAGAGTTTCTAAATCTGAATATTTCAAGAAGTATTATGATAGACCTTGTTACGAATGATTACTAAGATGCGTTTCAAGAGTCATAAAAGTTCTCCTTACTCTGCCATCACAGTAACAACAATTTTGCACATGCTTTATGAAATAGAAAACACAGTTTTTTTTTTAGCTACTACGCTCTCCCCCCAACTAAAACAAGACATTGTTCTCAATGTTTAAAGGTAGAAAGATAGAGTATAGAAGATATCACCTGAAAGAACGAACACTGACAAACCTGAAACACACTGAAACAAATATAAGAAACAACAAAACACAATAATAAAACCAAAAGACACAAAGATTCACAAATGAAGGCTCAATCGAATCTAAGATTTTTACGGCTTTCCTTAGTTGACCAATTTATACGATTCATGGAAGGATCAATTACAGCAATGAAAGATTGTAGTTAGTCAATCAATTGTTCAGCAGTAGCAGCAGAGATTATGATTTGTCGTGCAGAAGATGTTAGAAATTCTTGTTCAATAGCATGATCAAGAAAAGACAACAACTTATCATAATAACCATTAACATTTAACAAACCTATGGGTTTATGGTGAATGTGCAGTTGGGCCCAAGAGAAAATATGAAAGATCTCTTCCAATGTGCTTAGACCACCTAGTAAAGCAATGAAGGCATCAGCATGGTTAAACATTGCATTCATTCGAGCTGACATTATGGAGACTTGAAGTTCCTCTCCAATTGTTTTTCCAATGATGTCCCCTTGTGCTAAAGCTTCGGGGACGACCCCCAAAACTTGACTACCTCCTAAAAATACAGCTATTGACACACCTCCCATTAACCCAAGACTACCTCCCTCATACACTAAATGAATCTTTCTCTCAGCTAGCACTTGACCAAGATGATTTGCTGATTCTAAAAACTCCTTTTCAACTCCTTTTGTTGAATGTATGGGTTGAGTAGAAATGAAAGGAAGGAAGAGAGGATTTTATAGATGAGAAATTAGAAAGGCAATCATACCACCTATATGTAGGTCAGCTAGAGTCTCACACACACACACTCTCTCTCTCTCTCTCTTTATTTATTTATTAATTTACTTTTGAAAAAGCATGTATATGTTCAGGTAGTTTTGATTGTGGCTCCCATCTTCCCTTGGTTTTATGTTCAAGAACGGCTTAAACGCCCTCTATGGGTCGGGGATAGGCTTCCTATCCAGTTTTCTTAAAAACTGGCAAACATGGTCTTTTTTAGCCAGATTCCTAAAACTAAATCGATCATGTTCTTTATGAAATAGTGGCCATAAATCATCAATTGCACGATGCACATCTCCACTAGGATGCATCTCAAGAGTCAATAGAAGATTATCTAAAGACTCCTTACTCAGGCCATCCTTAATGAATTGTATTTTATCTTCATGGTTTATAGATACCATTCCTAAAGAACAACATTGTGTATTACAAGTCCATCTAGCACATCGATGACAGACTTTCAGTCGTTTTGCACCACGTTTCTTTGCAAAAGTGCTTTTACCTGTTCCAGACATGTGTTAAATGAAGGAGTTAGAGGACTCACCTGATAATCGAACCTTTACTTCAATCAACCAGCGAATATCTTCAGGAACTCCATGATTCATTAACAATCTTAATCTTGCACATCTAGCACAGTAAATTTTTGTAATCGCATTATTAGGCAGAGCGGGAAAATACTTTTTCAATCTTTCAAGATTAGTGTCCATTTTCAAATGAGAATTGGAAGAGAGATTCAAAGAATTGCACAAATATATACATAGAAATCAGTTATTGTGGGAAACTAAAAGAACCGACTTAAGTCACAGAATAGCATTGTTCGCCATTTGACTGGGGTGAGAGAAACTAGGAAAAATCACTCAAAAAGAAACATAAAAAAATAATCAATCTTTATATAGAGGATCACCCAATTCAATAGAGTCATGTTCAACTGAAAAATTATCATAGTAAACTTTCAGACGATGTCCATTTACCTTGAAAACATTACCATTCTTTGGATTCTCGATGTCATAGGCCCCATATGGATATACATATTTCACAACAAAAGGACCGCTCCATCTTGATCTTAATTTTCCCGGAAATAAATGCAGTCGAGAATTATTTTATAAGACTTTTTGACCAACATTGAATGTTTTTCTTAGTATTTTCTTGTCATGAAACTCTTTAATTCTTGCTTTATGAATTCTTGAATTTTCATATGCATCATTTCTTATTTCCTCAAGCTTATTTATTTGTAATTTTTGCAGTTGACTAGCATCATCCAGATTTGAATTGAAAGCTTTAATAGCCCAATAAGCTTTATGTTCAAGTTCCACAGGCAAGTGATAAGGTTTTCCATAGACTAGTGTATAAGGTGACATACCTAATGATGTTTTATAAGCAGTTTGATAAGCCCAAAGTGCATCATTAAGTCTTAAAGACCAGTCTTTCCTATTAGGGCTCATTGTTTTCTCCAAAATATGTTTGATCTCCCTATTAGCAAGCTCTACTTGTCCACTTGTTTAAGGGTGATAAGAGGTGGCAACTTTGTGTGTGATTCCATATTTCTTCATTAAAGACTCAAATGGCTTGTTGCAGACATGTGTTCCACCATCACTTATTATGGCTCGAGGGACTTCAAATCGACTCAAAATATTTTCTTTTAAAAACTTTATCACTGTTTTGTGATCATTGTTTCGACTTGGAATTGCCTCTATCCATTTTGAAACATAATCTACTACGACTAATATGTATAAGAAACCAAATGATGGAGGGAATGGACCCATGAAATCTATACCCCTGCAGTCAAAGATCTCAATGACAATAATACGATTTAAAGGCATCATGTGACGTTTTGAAATAGATCCCAACTTTTGACAATTTTCACAAGACTTGTAGAATGCATGTGAGTCTTTGAACATGGTGGGCCAATAAAATCCACTTTGTAAGATTTTTGCAGTTGTCTTTCTTGACGAGAAATAACCCCCACATGCCTTAGAATGACAAAATTTAATGACACTACTTACCTCATTGTCAGGAATGCATCTTCGAAATGTTTGATCAAGACAATATTTGAATAAATAAGGGTCATCCCAATAAAAGTTCTTCACTTCGTTCAAGAACTTTCTTTTATCTTGGGTACTCCAATTAGTTGGCAATTGTCCTGAAACAAGAAAATTGAAAATATTAGCAAACCAAGACATTGTAGAGACAGAAAGTAAAGATTCATCAAGAAAGTAGTCATCGATTGGTGTAATGTCAGTTTTCGAATCTGTTGTCAATCTTGACAAAAAATCTGTCATGTTTTGAGCAAGTTGAGTATTGATTGTCTCTTGCTTTTTAATGAATGCATGCAATATTTCCTCAAGATTTCTTCTAGGAGGTGGAGCATAAGGAGGTGCATATCCATGAGAATTTTGGAAATTGTGGTGTGCTTGAAATGGTGGTTGTGAAGTTTGTGCATTGTTGTTCTCACTCTTCCAACTAAAATTTGGGTGATTTCTCCAACCAGGGTTGTATGTCTGTGAGTATGGGTTGTGGTTGGCCCTTTGGAAACTGTTTAAAGCATGGGCTTGTTCATGGAGACATTCCTTAAAAGAAGGCAAGGTTGGACAATTATTGGTTGAGTGTTCATTTGTTTCACATATTTGACACTCAATGTATTCAACAGATTTTAAATGACCATTCTTTTTCAATTCTAGCGCCTCAACTTTTCTAGCTAAAGATCAAACTTGGCTTGAAGGTCATGATCTTCCCTAAGGTTGTACATACCTCCACTAGATGTATGAGGTTGAGTATTTGGCCCATATCTGGAGTTCTAGAAGTCCAAATGAACTGAAATTTTTACACAAGAAAGCTGAGACAATTTGCTACAACTTTCATGTTTTTAAGTGGCCCAATTTTGACGTTATCAATGATGTTTTGGGCAGACAAGAGAAGATAAGGATTGTCACCAAGTCAAGAGTTGGTCACCCACTCATCAATTATTCATCAAATCAATAGCTCCCAATTTTGACCTATGAAAGGAGGCATTTGCCATGCATTTAGGCATCTTGGTCTCCAGATCAAGATCATGCTTTTGCTTTCTATCTTTGTATTTTTTTTGTATTGCTTATGCTTTGCTTTCATTAATATCAAGTTTATGCCTTTAATTTCCTTTCCTTTACTTAGTTAACTTTTATCTTGTTTATGTTCTTGTTTTGTTTATTTATTTTTCTTTCTTTCATTATGTCTAGCTAAGTTTATTATGTCAAGGTGAAAAGGTTACGCTAATGGTGTAAGAATAAGTATAGTGTAAACTTAATATAGACTTACATGTTTGATACTAACATGTTTTGTATTTGTTATCTTCTTCACACTTTAATACTTTGCTTGTTAAATGACTAATCTTGATTTATGTTGTATAACACTTGGTACAACAAATGCTTGGCAGTTTCATAGCCTATATTGTATGGTATAACCGACACCTGAGCTATGAAAGGAACTTGATTTGTTATTAACATAAGTTATAATCATGAATGCTTGACGACATTTACAAGTATTAGCATTAATTGAAGAAGATGACTAATGTAATCATGTTAACAATCTATAATCTAATTGGAATCTCCTTTGTGTGTGGTTTCCAATTGAATAATAAGAGTTTATACTATACTTGTTTAACATACCATTAATGGATCCTCTAACCTTGACATTGTTTGTTATCATTATTTAATCCTTACGTTAATTTTCCATATCAAAGTTCTCATCAACTTTTCTTCTTCTTCTTCTTCTTTATTATTGTTATTATTATTATTATTATTATTATTATTATTATTACTATTACTATTACTACTACTACTACTACTACTACTACTACTACTACTACTACTACTACTACTACTACTACTACTACTACTACTACTACTACTACTACTACTACTACTACTACTACTACTACTACTACTACTACTATTATTATTATTATTAGTATTATTATTGCTACTATTATTATTGTTGTTGTTATTGTTACTATTGTTGTTGTTTATAATTTGTACAATAACCTCCCTATGGTTCGACCTCGGTCTTGCCGGGTTATTTATTACTTCCACACTCCTGCACTTGGGAGAAGACATCAATCTTTTCGTCGTGTCACTAAGCCATGAAAAGAAGATAAAAGTTGAATAATGTCTGGCTTGAAATTAAAATGAGATGCACCGGAAGGAAAAACTATGCTTGATGGTGCACTTGTTCTTGTGAGATTCATGTGGTCTCTAAGTGTTCTAGCACGGTTATTCTCATTATTCTTATTATGAAGTGATTGATTATCTTTTTCGGCCATATTTTCTGAAAATGATGAGGATACCCTACAAAGTCTACCACTTGATGTACGTGACCACACTCTCATGCACGTGTAGGAATAGAATAAAAGGAAAAAGAAAACAAAAGAAGAAGAAACAAGAGAAAAGAAACAAAGTTATATACAAGAAAAGTGAAAAGAGAAAATAAAATAAATATTATAATTTATACAAAACTTACCTCCCCGGCAACGGCGCCAAAAACTTGACACGACTCCAGCAACAGCGCCAAAAACATGACACGATGAAAAGATTGATGTCTTCTCCCAAGTGCAGGAGTGTCGAAGTAATAAATAACCTGGAAAGATCGAGGTCGAACCATAGGAGGTTAATTGTACAAATTATAAATAATAATAATACAACAACAATAACAACAACAACAACAACAACAACAACAACAATAATAATAATAATAGCAGCAGCAGTAGTAGTAATACTAATAATAATAATAATAATAAAGAAAAATAAAAAGAAAAAGAAAAAGAAGAAGAAGAAGAAGAAGAAGAAGAAAAAATGAGAACTTTGAGATGGAATAATAACGTAAAGATTTAACAACGATAACAATAAATGTCAAGGTTAGAGGATCCACTAATGGTATGTCAAACAAGTATAGTGTAAACTCTTATTAGTCAATTGAAAACCACACACAAAGGAGGTTCCAATCAAATTATAGATTGTTAACATGATTACATTAGTCATCTTATTCAATTAATGCTAATAGTTGTAAATCTCGTCAAGCATTCATGATTATAACTTATGTTAACAACAAATCAAGTTCCTTTCATAGCTCAGGTGTCGGTTATACCATATAGTATGAACCATGAAAGTGCCAAGCATTTGTTGTACAAGTGTTATGATTGTGCATCAAAAGTGTCATTAAGTCTCTTATTTTACATATGTATTTATTGTTTTTATTTGGTTGTTTTTATAATAATTGATGTGTTTTTTAGTAATGAAGTTTGTTTTAATGTTTCGATAGGTTTTTGGAGCTTAAATGAATTAATTCAGAAAATTCAACGTCGGAATTCAGAACAAAGAATTGAAGAGACATTTAGTTGAAGATTGAAGCAAATCTTGGTTCAAATAAGTGCTCCAAATTTGTCCCAAAAATCAATTCTATTCCAATTCTAGAAAAGAATATCATATGATTTATTTCAAGCCCAAACTTGCCTTATGTTGTGTGCAAACTTCAACCATTAAACACTCAAGGTTTTAATGTCAATCTTAGCCCAAATAATAAGTACATTTGTATACTTATTTTATGCTCAAATTCATCCCAAAATCAGCCCCAAATCAACCCTAAATCAACCCCAAATCAACCCAAACACAATCCATGATCTTACATGTCCACACAACAAATAACACAATCCAGATTGTCCACACAACAATCCATTGATCCAAGAAGGCAAGCACATGGATGGAAAGCTGGAGGGGATATTTTAACATTATTTTGGGTCAAAAAGAAGAAGGAGACACCTCATAAATGAGGAAGAAAAATGTGCACCAAAGTAGTTGTAAAGCTGTCTTGATTTGATTTTTCAGAACACCTTTCGGTGTTTTGCCCATAACATTTGACTCAGGTGTCCAAATGATCTGTTCTTTCATGATCTGGAAAGGTGACAAAATTTTCTATAAATATGTCTCTAATAGACTTCTAAAAAAAAAAGCTTCTAAGAGGGTCAAATTGCTGTCCAAATTTAGAGTCAGATTTGTGTCCGAATTTTTTTTGAAATTGTATTGTGTTCTTCTTTATAGATTTCGGTTCTTTAGTTTGTAAAACTTATTATTTCTATTTAATTCAAGTTATTTCATGTTTATTGAAGTGTTCTTATATATAATGATGGTTGGCTAAACTCTTTCTTGGATCCAAATCAAGAATGATGGTTTTTGAGGTGAGTTCTTTAGGATATGAATGAATCTTAATGTTTATCTTCTCATTTTCTTCATGAATGATTTATTATTGCAAAGAAATTTTAGAAACCATTTAGGTAATGTTATAATCTTGAATTTTTATGCACAAACTTTAGTTTTGGTATAGAGATTGCTTGATTCAATGTCTTACTTAATATGAAAGTACTTGTTCATTCTTAAGCAATAATCAATCTTCATCTTTCTAATCTTCATTGTAATATATTCCGATCTAATATCACCATCGTTGATATTAGGTTGAGTTATCTTATATATGTTGAAGAAATCACCAATACATCACCATTAAAATTGATTTGGACCAAGACTTACTTTTTCTTGTCATTTAAAATCTATTTACACTTTTTCATCTTTGAAAACAAATCCATCAATTATTTTCAACCAAGTTATTGTTAATTTACTTTCTCTTGAGTTTTTTTTTGTTACCTAGCTTAATTTCCAGATCTAGCTCTCTCTGGATATGACCTCGATCTTACCGAGTTAATTGCTACATCGCACACTCGTGCACTTACGAGTTAAAACAAGCCGATCATAAAAAGCGGTCAAGCATGTTATACAACATAAATCAAGATTACTCATTTAACAAGCAAAGTATTAAAGAGTGAACAAGATAACAAATACAAAACATGTTAGTATCAAACATTAAAGTCTATATTCAGTTTATACTATACTTATTCTTACACCATTGGTGTAACCTTTTCACCTTGACATAATAAACTTAGCTAGACATAATGAAAGAAAGAAAAATAAATAAATAAAAAGAACATAAATAAGATAAAAGTTAGCTAAGTAAATGAAACGAAATGAAAGGCATAAACTTGATATTAACGAAAGCAAAGCATAAACATTACAAAAAATACAAAGAGAGAAAGCAAGAGCATGATCTTGATCTGGAAACCAAGATGCCTAAATGCATGGCAAATTCCTCCTTTTATAGGCCAAAATTAGGAACTATTGATTTGATAACTAATTGATGAGTGGGTGACCAACTCTTTACTTGGTGACAATCCTTATCTTCCATTGTCTGCCCAAAACATCATTGATAACGTCAAAATTAGAGTCAGTTGAAAACATCAAAGTTGTAGGAAATTATCTCAGATTTCTTGTGTAAACAATTCAGCTCATTTGGACTTCTAGAACTCCAGATATAGGCCAAATACTGAACAGTACTCGGGCTGGAAGATAGATTCGGACTTCTTTGTTGTTGCTCCAATTTGGACTTGAAAATGGCCTTTTTAGATCTTCGACTCCAATGAAAGTTGTAGGCCTATGTCTTACCTTTCCATCCATATAAAGTTGAACTAAATTTGAGATCTACAACTCCAAATATGACCCAATTACCGAATAGTGTTCCGATTTGGATTGCACCAGCATCTCTTTTCTAAGTTTGGCCATCTCTTTGTCCGTTCAATTTCAGTTCTTAAAGTCATCAATCAATCCTTTCATTTATGTGATAGGCCTGCATTTAAAATGAACATTTACCACAAATTAAAGGTATCTTATATTATACACCATAAATTAAAGGTATCTTATATTATTAGATACGTTATTATAAAACATGCTTTTGTTAAGAAGTTATTGATACTTCAAGTGCAAAATGATGATATAAAACCTTGATAAAAATACACTTTTAAGTACTAATCACCAAGTTAATTGCTACATTGCACACTCGTGCACTCGCGAATTAAAACAAGTCGATAATAAAAAGCATTCAAGCAATTTTGGCGCTATTGCCGGAGCTAGCAAGTTAAGGTAACAAATTTAGATTTGATTATTGGAAAAAAATCATATAAAAAAATCAATTGGCTGGTTTTACCTCCTAAAATAAATTAAAAAAATAAATCAAATAGCTGATTTTACTGCCTAAAAAAATTGACCTCAACTTTTTGGTTATTGGACTTTAGAATGGACTACTAATTGTTGGATTTTGATTGGTTCAACCATTTTTCTTTTGATGTTTATTCTAATTAGTTTATAATATTTATTGTTTATATTATAAGGCTGGTTTTACCGCATCTTGTTTTTTTTTGTTGTTTTGTTGTGATTATTTTTCTTATATTTATTGTTTGAAGTACTTGGCTTATATTACCGCTTCTTTATTCATGCTTGTTATAATTATCTTTTAATGTTTATTATTGTTAATATTGCTTATTAGTTGGAGTGTGCATTTCTTAATTTGTTGTATTTTGATTTTTGAGTTATTACTTTATCTTTTATGTTCCATTTACTTGTATTTGTAATCTTTTTTTTTCCTTTTTCTTTTTCCTTTCTTTTCATATTCATATAACTATTATATTATTTTTTTTTCATCATGGCTACTGTTGAAGATGTAGAGGGTGAAGGGAGTGTTCAGGGTAATGGACCTCCATAATTCAATGATCGACCTAATTTTTGAACTCATAGAGAGTATTTTCACCCAGCTAGACAAAATACACCTTCGTGTATTATCTTGCCTCTTAACCAACAAGCTTTCAATTTGAAACCGGGCATGATCCAACTTTACCCAGCTAGAAAAAATACACCTTCTAATTCAAGTAATGTTAGAAAGGCTTTTTCAAACCTAGTAGACAATCCCTATTCTGATACCTATAATCCTGGATGGAGGAACCACCCAAATTTTGGATGGAGAAATGAGGGCTCTTTAGTACCTCAAACATTTCAACCTTCACCCCAACAATTTCATGCTTTCCACACATAACACGTATCAACCACCTCATAAGAGATCCCTAAAGGATACTCTTCAACAATTCATGCAAACATAAGGAGGAATTAACAACCAAGCTTACAACTTTCAAAACCAGACCAATAGGACCTTAGATGACATTCGAAGTCAACTAACTAAGTTGACTCAATCACTAAGCATTCAAGAGAATGGAAAAATCCCAGCTCAATTAATGTCCAATCCTAGAGGTCGGGTACACATGAGTGAATCCTCACCTAGTGAACCTTCAAACCATGAACAAGTCCAAGCTATCACCACCCTTAGAAGTGGAAAGATTGTTGACAAAGGTATAGGTTTTGGGATTCCTAAAGGTATTGTGAAGGAGAAATCTAAGGAAAATGAAGAAGAAATCAAAACAAAAGTGACAAATGAGAGTTTGAGTGAAAAGAAAGGCGGGATAAATGAGAGAGAAATGAATGACAAAGGAGATGATTTAAGAAAAATTGGTGTTAAAGTGAGTGATTTAGAATTTGTTCCTAGAGCACCATTTCCACAAAGGTTAGGGAAACCTAAATATGATGTTATAAACTCAGAAATCTATGAATTGTTCAAACAAGTGAAAGTCAATATTCCACTCCTTGATACAATTAAACAAGTCTCGTCTTATGCAAAGTTTCTTAAGGATTTATGCATAGTCAAAAGGATATTAAATGTGAAAGAAAGAGCCTTTCTAACTGAACATGCTAGTGCCATCATCTAGTTTAAGACCCCTTCCAAATATAAAGATCCTGGTTGTCCTACCATTTCATGCATTAATGAAAGTTATAAGATAGATCAAGCTTTGTTGGATTTAGGAGCAAGTGTGAATTTAATACCCTACACGGTTTACGAACAATTAGGTTTAGGAGAAATCAAGTCTACTCGAATCACCCTTCAATTAGCTGATAGGTTAATCAAGACTCCTAGGGGTATTGTTGAGGATATATTGGTCCAAGTAGATAAATTCTACTTTCCTGTTGATTTTGTTGTGTTAGACACCACACCTATTCAAGGATCTAATGCTCACATCCCAATCATCTCAGGGAGACCTTTCCTAGCTACATCTAATGTCTTAATTAACTGTAGGAATAAGGTGATGAAATTGTCTTTTGAGAATATGACTGTGGAGATGAACATATTCACTATTTCCAAACAAATTGGTGAACATGAAGACATTAGAGAGGTAGATTTGATCCAAACAGTTTGTCAAGAACACTTTGAGAGAGAGTGGATAAAGGATCCATCGGAAAAAACTTTAATTCATGGTGAAAGATTTTATTGTTTGGAATGTGATGATGATGAAGTAAGAGAGCTCGAAACTTATCTAGATCCAATGCCTATTATGTCAATAGGTCAATGGACCCTATTATTTGAGTATTTAATTTTAACCCAAGTGAAAGTTAAGGATTTCTAGGAAACTGATTAGTATTTAAAAGTGCATTTTTATCAAGGTTTTATGTCATCATTTTGCACTTGAAGTATCAATAATTCTTTAACTAAAGTATGTTTTATAACAATATATCTAATAATATAAGATACATTTAATTTTATGGTAAACGTTCATTTTAAATGCAGGCCTATCACATAAATAAAATGATTGATTGATGAATTTAATAACTGAAATTGAAAAGATAAAGAGATGGCCAAACTTAGAAAAGAGATGTCGGTGCACTCCAAATCGGAACACTATATAGTAATTGGGTCATATATGGAGTTGTAGATCTCAAATTTAGGTTTATTTTACATGGATGGAAATGTAAGACATAGGCCCATAACTTTCATATGGAGCCCAAGACTTAAAAAGATCATTTTCAAGTCCAAATTGTAGCAACAACAAAGAAGTTCGAATCTGTCTTCCAGCCAACACACTGTTCAGTGTTTGACCCATATCTAGAGTTCTAGAAGTCCAAATGACCTAAAGGTTTTACACAAGAAAGATGAGACAATTTTCTACAACTTTCATGTGCATTGATTATCGTAAGTTAAACATGGTGACTAGGAAGGACCATTTTCCGCTCCCATTTTTAGACCAGGTGCTTGAAAGAGTAGCTGGAAGAGCTTTCTATTGTTTTCTTGATGGATACAAGGGTTACAACCAAATTGAGATTTCCTTAGAAAACCAAGAAAAAACCACTTTCACTTATCCTTTTGGTAGTTATGCTTATAAAAGAATGCCATTTGGCTTGTGTAATGCACCAGCCATTTTTCAAAGGTGTATGATGAGTATCTTTAGTGACATGGTGGAAATTTGTTTGGAAGCTTTCATGGATGATTTTTCAGTTTATGGGGATTCTTATGAGTTGTGTCTAATACATTTAGAAAAAGTTCTTGAAAGGTGTGAAGAAAGTAATCTTTTACTAAATTAGGAGAAATGTCATTTTATGGTGACACATGGCATTATCTTAGGTCATATTATCTCTTCAAAAGGGATAGAGGTAGATAAGTCAAAAGTTGAAATCATTCAAAAATTACCTATCCCTAGGACTATGAAAGATGTGAGATCTTTCTTAGGACATGCTGGTTTTTACCAAAGATTCATTTCTTTTAGTACCATTGCCAAACCATTGTGTAACTTGTTGTCACAAGATGTCCAATTTGATTGGACATCAAAATGTCAAGAAGCTTTTGAAAAGCTTAAAGGGTTGTTGACAACTGCACCAATCATGCAAGCTCTTAATTGGTCTTTACCATTTGAACTGATGTGTGATGCTAGTGATTTTGCGGTAGGGGCTGTTTTAGGGCAAATAAAAGATAAGAAGCCTCATGTCATTTATTATGCTAGTAAGACTTTAAATGAAGCTTAATTGAATTACACTACAACTAAAAAAGAACTCTTGGCTGTGGTCTTTACATTAGACAAGTTTAGGTCTTATTTGGTTAGATCTCTTGTTATTGTTTTCACTGATCATATAGCATTGAAATACTTGCTCACAAAACAAGATGTCAAACCACGTTTAATTCGATGGATCCTCCTACTTCAAGAGTTTAACCTTGAAATTTGAGATAAAAAGGGAGTAGAGAATGTAATGGCTGATCATTTATCCCGTCTTTCAAGTGATAAGACCATAATTGATGAATCTCCAATAAATGAACTCTTTGCTGATGAAAATTTATTTTGTGTAAGTATAGTCTCTTACATTGGTTCTCCATGGCATACTGACATAGCAAATTACCTAACCACAAGTCAGATTCCTTCTCATTCGTCTAAACTTGACAAACAAAAAGTCTTGCGCAATGTGCATACCTTTTTTTAGGATGACCCCTACCTATTTAAATACTGTCCTGACCAAATTGTTAGGCGGTGCATCCCTGATCATGAAATTCCAAGTGTCATTAATTTTTGTCATGCATTGGCTTGTGGTGGGCATTTCTCTTCCAAGAAAACCATTGCCAAGATCTTGCAGTGTGGTTTTTATTGGCCCACCATGTTTAAAGATGTTCATGCTTTTTGTGTTGCATGTGACCAATGCCAACGACTAGGTAACCTCATTAGGTGTAACATGATGCCCCTTAACCCCATTCTTATTTAGAAATATTTTATTGTTAGTGGATTGATTTCATGGGATCTTTTTCAAGTTCATCTGGTTACCAATTCATTCTTTTAGTTGTTGATTATGTGTCTAAATGGGTGGAAACCATTGCATCTCGAACTAATGACCATCAAGTTGTTGTCAAATTCTTGAAAGAAAATATTTTC
>NW_011501778.1:0-5251 GCF_000495115.2 Populus euphratica
TCTTAGAGGCTCTCCGCACCAGATTCGAACCTTCAGCATATGAGGATCCAGTAGGAGCATTCACCAAATTGAGGCAGACAGGGAGCGTAGAGGATTACCAAACAAATTTTGAGATCCTGTCCAATAAAATAAATGAGGTAAGTGAAGAGTTTCGTATAAGCACCTTTCTAAGTGGTTTAAAAGATGAATTGTGAATTATTGTTACCATGTTCAAACCAAATACTCTTGCTGCTGCTTTTGGTTTGGCTCGGTTACAAGAAGAGGAAGTGACTAGAAAACATTTCCCTCATCGAAACACTCCAAGCCAAAACAACCCATATACACCCTCATTCAAAGCCACTCCTCTTAGACTACCTGGACAAAATCCTATACCCAAATTACTAGCCCCAAACCCAGCACTTAAACTTCCAGCCCCCCAACAACCAAGATATAACTCACCATTTCAGAGAAGAAACCCATATCCAATAAGACGTATAAGTCCTGACCAAATGCAAGAAAGAAGGGAAAAAGACTTGTGCTATTTTTGTGATGAAAAGTACCATCAAGGACACAAATGCAGCAGACCCAAATTATACTTACTCGAGGGAATGGAATTCAAAGAGGAGGGAGAAGAAGGATGGGAAGAAAAAGAGACATTTAATCAACTTGATATAGATAATATACCTACAGCCCAACAAGCTGATGTATTGGGCATATCCTTGCATGCCATTGCAGAGGCACCTTCTCCCAAAACTATGAGATTAGTTGGGAAAATTGGGACCTGTTCAGTTATTGTTCTCATTGATACCGACATTACACATAGCTTTATTGACGTGAATATGGCAAAGAGGGCAAAACTACAAGTGGAGGAAGGCCAACTAGCAGTCCAAGTTGCTAATGGGGACACCCTTCCTTGCCAAGGTTGTTGTAAGGCGGTTCTTTTGAAGATGCAAAGCTGTAAAGTTTTAGCCAATCTGTTCTTATTGACCTTAGGTGGGTGTGATGTTGTGTTAGGGGTAGATTGGCTAAGAAGTTTTGGAACTATTCAGTGGAACTTTACTAATTTAAGTATGAGTTTCTTTATGGATGGAGAGAAATTATTTCTGCAAGGCTTGAGGTTACCCAAGGAAGCCATTAAGGAAGAACATAGTCTGAGCAAGGTTACCTTTGTAGAAGGGAGAGGAATATAGTTGTAGTTTATGGAGATCAATGATAGTCCAAGAGGAGCACCAGTAGAGCCTGCCCTACAAACTATTTTGAATGAATTCAAAATAGTGTTTACTAAACCCACTAGACTCCTACCTCCTAGGAGTCACGACCATCAGATCCAACTCCAAGAATCAGCTAAGCCAACATGTGTTAGGCCTTATCGATACCCTTACTATCAGAAAGAAGAAATTGAGAAGCTGGTCAGGGAAATGTTAAAGGCTGGGATCATAAAACCAAGTCAAAGTCAATATTCTTCACCGGTCCTCTTAGTGAGGAAGACAGATGGAAGTTGGCGAATGTGCGTTGATTATCGAGCTCTCAACAAAGATACCATCAAAGATAAGTTTCACATTCCTAATATAGATGAATTATTAGATGAGCTTAATGGTACTGAGATGTTTTCTAAACTTGACTTGCGGTCAGGCTACCATCAAATCAGAATGAAGACTGAAGATGTGCCCAAAACTGTCTTCCGAACCTACGAGGGGCATTATGAGTTTTTAGTAATGCCCTTTGGGCTCACCAATGCCCCATCAACCTTTCAAGGATTGATGAATGAGATATTCAAGCCATATCTCCAGAAATTTGTGTTAGTTTTTTTTATGACATACTTATGTATAGTAAATCTGTTGAAGAACATGTGGGGCATCTAAGAGCTGTCTTAGAAGTCTTGAGACGACATCAACTGTATGCTAAGGCCTCAAAATTTATCTTTGGCTGTCGGGAAGTGGAGAACTTGGGCTATGTTATTTCCAAAGAAGGAGTCAAAACAGATCCATTAAAGATTTCAGCCATGATGGAGTGGCCTGAACCTAAGAATTCTAAGGCTCTAAAAGGATTTTTGGGGTTAACGAGTTATTACAAGAAGTTTGTAAAAGGCTATGGAAGTATTGCAGCTCCTCTAACTGCCTTACTCAAGAAAAATTCATTTAGGTGGAGTGAGCAGGCCAGCCAAGCTTTTGCAACCTTAAAGG
Organism: Populus euphratica; assembly: GCF_000495115.2. Taxonomy (NCBI): domain Eukaryota; kingdom Viridiplantae; phylum Streptophyta; class Magnoliopsida; order Malpighiales; family Salicaceae; genus Populus; species Populus euphratica. The sequence goes on from NW_011501778.1 coordinate 2,163, forward strand.
CAGCCATGGTGACTCCTCCTGTTCTTGCCTTACCGGATTTTTCCAAAATGTTCGTGGTAGAATGTGATGCTTCTGGAATTGGATTGGGAGCAGTCTTAATGCAGGAAGGGAGGCCTCTGGCTTATTTGAGCCAAGCATTAAAAGGTAAAAATTTATTCTTATCCACTTATAAAAAATAATTTTTGGCTCTTGTGTTGGCAGTTCAGAAATGGAGATATTATCTATTGGGACACATGTTTAAAGTAAGAACTGATGAGCAAGCTCTAAAGCACTTTTTGGAACAAAAGATTGGAACTCCTTTTCAACAAAAGTGGATAACAAAGCTATCAGGCTTTGATTTTAGTGTGGAATATCGTAATGGGAAAGGAAATAAAGCAGCAGATGCTCTATCCAAGTTACCGGACCAGGGGAATAGTACAGAACCAGAAGGGGTTATGACTAGCTGTGGAGAAGCCAAGGCCATTAGTATGGTTACTGTTAATTGGTGGGAAGGGCTTCAACAAGTATACAACCAAGATCCCCAGTTGCAATAATTACTCAACAAATATCATCAAGGTGATCTTGATTCCCTCAAGTATCAGGTTAGAGGGGGGTTTTATTCTATAAAGGGAGGCTACATTTGGGAACCTTAAAGATGCAGCAGGAGCAAGTTATGTAGCAATTCCATAGTAGCCCTATGGGAGGGCATACTGGTTCACAGAAGACTCACTCCAGACTTAGAAGGGAATTCTTTTAGCATGGCTTGAGAAGGGACATCAAAAAATTTATTAGAGAATGTGAGGTATGCCAAAGAAACAAAACAGAGAACCTCCAACCAGCTGAGGCTTTGTAGCCTTTGCCGATACCAAGTAAAGTATGGGTGGATATTAGTATGGACTTCATAGAAGGGTTACCGTTGTCCAAGGGATACAGTGTAATCATGGTGATAGTAGACAGGTTCAGCAAGTACAATCATTTCATACCAATAGCACATCTATATACAGCAACAACAGTAGCTAAGGCATTAATGGAAAACATATTCAAATTACATGGTATACCACAAAGCATAGTCAGTGATCGAGATGCAATATTCACAAGTAATTTTTGAAAAGAAATCTTCCATTTAAGTGGAACCAAGTTACTAATGAGTTCAGCATATCATCCTCAAACCGACGGGCAGACAAAGATAATGAATAAATGGCTAGAAGGGTACCTCAGGTGTTTTACCAGCGATAGACCCAAAGATTAGGCCAGTTGGCTATCCCTAGCCGAATGGACATACAATACTTCAGAGCACTCCTCCACGGGGTTTACTCCTTTTAAGATTGTTTACAGACAAGAACTACCACGGCTTCTTCCATATGAGCCTGGGACCACGGCGGTACAAGCAGTTGAAGACAAAATGAAAAGTCGAGATTTTATCCTTACCCTGGCACGGGAAAACCTGCAAAAAGCTCAAACAAGAATGAAGTTATACGCAGATAAAAAGAGAACAAAGAGGGAATATAGTGTGGGGGATTGGGTCTATTTGAGGCTAAGACCCTACAGACAGATGACGGTGGCAGTGAGAAGGAACTTGAAGCTTTCTCCAAGGTATTTCGGACCTTTCCAAGTCATTCAAAAAATTGGGAAAGTTGCATACAAGCTCGATCTACCCAAAGACTCCAAGATTTATCCAGTATTCCATATCTCCTGCCTCAAGAAGAAGATTGGAACTCAATTAAATCCTAACCCTAAGCTGCCGACAGTAATGGAAGAAGGTACGCTGACCCCTAAACCAGAAAAAATATTGGATAGAAGGCTCAAGAAAAAGGAAAATCGAGCAAGAGTTGATTTTTTAGTTCAATGGAAGGGAGCTAACGAGGAAGATGCCACCGGAAAAGCTGAGTCAAACCTATCCCGAACTCGTGGGTGAGTTCTTCTGAAGGGAAAGGTTATGTTAGATGCCCAAAATATTTAAGTGAAATGAGGCCACGTAAGCTAAGGAATTACTAAAAGGCATTTTCAGTTATGCATATTTTCAATTCAGCTGTTACGTAATTTATTATTTAAAGTAATGAGTTAGTTATTTTCTATTAAATGCTAATTAAGAGAGTCAGTTATTTACTATTTATTGCAAGTATGTAAAATGCCTATAAAAGGCTAGAGTATTAGAAATAAAAGATATCCTTTGAATTTTAATTGTGTCGTGTGCATCTGTGGAGGTTTTTTCTGGCTCCTCAAATTGCTAGAATTTATTTATAATTTTTGGGGCATAATAGACAATCTCTTTTTAAAAAAAAAAAATATTGAGACAAAAACAAATTAAATTGATTAGAACTTTATAGTTTAACTTGTTAAACCTGCAATCCAAGTTATAGACTTTAATGAGTTTAATAACTATATTGTTTTAAACTATTTTTATTTAATCACATGATAATAAAATAAATGCCTATAAAAAATTAATTGGCAACCAAATAATGAATTGTTTGTTGAAACTACAACGATTTTATAAAAAATAAATTATAAAAATCAATTTAAAATCAATAAATTATTATAATATAATATTAAAAAAATTATAAGAGTAAATTACTTTAAGCATCTTATAGTTTAGTTTTTTATATATTAATAAAAAAATATTAAAATAATGTTTAAGATGCCCAAACCTAAAAATAACAAAAATATCACTAAGTTCATTTTAATATGCACTTCCATAACTTGGACACATAATAATCTAACAAGTAAGAGCTTGTTTGGCTCTGCGGCTGCGGCTACGTTTTTATTTAAAACGCAGTTGCAGCTGTTTGAAAAAAGAAAATGAAAGTATACTATTCACTGAGTCTTATATCTTTTCTGCGTTGAAAACGCAGGATTTGAAAAGCAAGAATTACTTGTTTTTTCATTGTTCACGCAATTGCACTGTTCATTGAACAATGCAATTACGTGAACAATGCATAGTGGTGCATTGTCTAAGTGAACAGTGCAAGAGAATTTCACGGTTTCAGTTTTTTTTTTCAATTTTTTTTTTTCGGTTTGATTATTTTTTTTTATAAAAACCGAACCGAACCGAAAATAATCACCCCTAGATACGATATATATATATATATATATATATATATATATATATATAT
>NW_011501778.1:6176-33026 GCF_000495115.2 Populus euphratica
AAATTAATATGTTTTTAGTGTTTTTAAATTATTTTAATATACTAATGTTAAAAATATTTTTTAAAACATAAAAATATCATTAATATATATTTTAATACAAAAAATTATTTAAAAAATAATCATAATTATACTTTTAAACAAGCCTTTACTTGATAAGTAGTTGTTGATTTTTCATATCATAAGAGGAGAAGGAGGGGAGGGAGAGAGATCTGTTTTTGTTTTTTATAGGAAAATTTGTCAAAGAGGTTGACATCAACACTGATATTGTGGTAGGCATTGATAGTGTTTATGGTTATTTTCCACGCTTTAATATATATGGGGACATCAGTAAAGTTTTTGTAGATTTTCAAAATCTACTTTAATTAAAGTTGGAAGGTGTAATATTAAAAAATTCGGTTGCAAATTGAGAAAATAACTAAACCATAAGATGCTAAAAATAATTTATTCAAAATAAAAAAATGCTTCATGTGAACAAATATGAAAAGTGTGAGCATGAGATTTAAATTAACCTCATATGTTTGTGATGTTGATAATTCTATAAAATCTCTCTAAAAAACAACATTCCATATAAGTAATTAATTCAAAATTTTATCTCAAAAATTTTATTTTAAATCCTCATAGATACACGTACAAAGACGTACCATGACAATCTTGAATTGGCATAAATTGCTTAAGAGTTAGTTAGATAATTGTTAATGTTAGTTATTCTAATTTTTTTACTACAAAACAAAGACCCTTTCAATTTTAAGAGATGAAAGAAAAGGATTAGATCAAAAAATATTTAAACTTTAGACACTTCACTGTAATTTACCCAAATATAAAGTGAAAAGGCCCGAAAAAATTGCAATTTAAACCAAATATTTTGAAAATTATAGCCGAAGATAGAATTATCGGTTTCAATCATAACTCCACTTTTCATCACACTATCATACCATCAAACAGGTCCTTTATCTTCTACCTAAACAAGGATGCCCCGATTCATCTCCAATAATGGATGCCCCCACCTGCATAAGGTAGGCTCCCAAGAAATGTTGTCCTAGCTGATGGGTCAGGTCCACATATTGAATTTTGTCATTGAAAAGGCATCTCTTGAGGAGAGAAAGTAATCTACTACGTAAGCAACTGAGACTCTTCTCTCCTAATTGAAGTGAGATGGTGACATTATCATAATCTCCTAAGTTTGAATAAGACAGCATGCCTGGTGTCTCCACATACGATATTAATAATTAATAATGTATGCCCGCATCTAAGGTTATACCTATGTATTGTAGGCTTTTGTCTTGGCTAACAGCCCAAAGCCATATACTGAACTTTGTCCTTGTAAAGGATCCTCTTGAGAAAGAGATGAAAGATTCTTGATTCAGCCGATGTGAGCTAATGGCATCTTTGGTGTCTGCTCAAAGTTGACATTGCAGAAAATTGATGCTGCCACGTAATTGAAGTTCCTTGAACGCCGGAACCAAGATGATTGAAGTTGCACTTGGCAGAAGGGAAGCGGCGTTGGCATCATTGATCTGGTATCCTTCTCATCCGCACTGGAATTCAGGGAGGAACGATATGACCGATTTCCTTTTTAGCCCGTAAAATTATGACTCCTACTAACAAATGATCGGACTGAAATGCTTCATCCCCGTGATGAGATTAGGCAATGCCATTATCAAGCCTCTCAAATTCTAGCACTGCAAGTACTTGTATGAATGGTGCACAAGAGATCTGACAAGATACAACAGAAAGACATGTTTGGCAACAAAGAACTTTCATTCAATTACCAAGTTTTTGCCTGATTTTGCTGTTACCTTCAAGTAATTGATCAGAGAACTGAGCCAGCAAATTCTTTGTTGTTGTAGATTAAACAAGATCATTACAAACTGCAGGAGCAAAGCTTTCTGTCAAACCTCAACAGCTTATAAGAGAGCACCAGGGGGCAAATTATCTGATGAATTGAGTACCTTCATGCTTAGACGCTGACTTGGAGAAATCCACAAGCTAGCAGGCTTCCCTGATCAGAATCCGCAAAGGATGAATTTGGAAGCAGGAAACACCAAACATGACAAAGAAACAAGACAAATTGTAATCAAATACTGCGAACACCAAGTAAATGGCTTCCATTTGATCTCAACGCTTGAGCTCTTCATTCTCTTTCCACTCATTGGTTCCTTAGACAAATCAAAACTAGCCCCTTTCATTCTCAACTCTTGAATACACTTAGCAAGAGCTCTGTCATTATTCTTCTCTCTTTGCAACTGCCTGGACACCTTCCAGTAACTGCAAATCTTAACCTGAACCAAAGACACAAACTCAAGCGAAGTGCAGACAGACACAAGAGAAGGTATCCTCCAATTCTTGCAAGTATGCTCTTTACTATCAACAGAAGAGGTAAACAAAATGGTTAAGAAAATCCATTGAATGACTAAAAAGAAACAACAAAGGTGAAAGATTTCGCGCTTGATAGAGACCATTCTCTACTCTTTCAAAGCAATTCTACGGCCGAAAAGGTTCTCTTTCTCTTCTCTTTGCAATAGCTTGAGAAGCAAAAGATGACCTGGACAATTAGAGATTTCTGCTAACGGGTGGTTTTGAATTGCTGTTATTGTGTTCATGGCACATACCAGTTTCTGCTGGTGCTCTTCATCTACTGGGATTTCTACGATATGGGCGTCTTTCATTCCAGCCATTGTTGAACACAAATGAGATAAAATTGAATTATAGAAAAAGCCAATAACACAAGAAAGGAAACAAATTAACGAACCAGAAGATTTTGAAAAAAACCAAAAAGAAAGAAAACCAGAATGGGAAACCGCTGTCAAACAAGGAAATGAGAGGGATGGAAGAGCTGAAGAGAGATTAGATTATAGAAAGCAGAGGGAGATTAGATTGCTGATTGATTGCTTGATTGTAGTGAGAGGGAACGGGTTAAAACTTTCAGATATTTAATAGTTGAGACACTCCTGGAATCTCATGAGTTACCCTTAATGCTCCAACGGTCAGATTTCTTATCAACAGCTATATTTTAGAAGCTAATAACGGGCCTGCTAATTAAGGCTCCAATAACTGTCCTGAGGATCTTACCTGTAAGTTTTCTTTTCCCACTTTTTATTTAATATAATTTTATTTAACAACAACTGATTATTTATGAGAACAAAAAAATACTATAATGAACGTCCAAGTTACAGGAAATCTTAGATTTAAAGTACTATAATCAAGGCTCTTTTTGGCTTAAAAGCAGGCCGGGGAGGACGTGTGGAGGCAATGGCGCAAAATATACAGGGAAGCTTGTCACTCCGGAAGTTGAAAAGGAGTTCAAATGCCCCGATGATGTCTTCATCCTTGACCAGGCTGAAGAGGAAGGCGTTGGCCTTCCATCCTCATGCAGGGCTGGGGCTGGTTGTTCATGTGCTGCCAAGATTGTTCAAGGGACTGTGGATCAGTTTGATATTAGCTTTCTTGGAGGTGACCAGATAGAGGCTGGCTGGGTTCTCACCTGTTATGCTTATCCTATGTCTGATCTTGTCATCGAGACACTCTAAGAGGAAGAGCTTTCTTGAAGTTAGTTGATGTGCTTTAATTAATTGTTGATAACCAAGTCAGCCATGTCCTTTGTCTTCTCCTTTGTTTCTGTGTGTTGGCTGTCTCATGATCTTGCTTTCTACGGGGTATTGCCGAAGTTTTTGTTCTTCCATTTGTGATGGCAAATTAAATTTTTTAGCGTAATTTAATTTAATAATATTCTCATATTTTTTTAAAAAAAAAAACACACCCACACACTCTCATATCACATAATAATTAATGATGATATTGTTTTGCTAGCTTTTAGTGTTAATATTATTATTTATGGTTTAAATTTTAGGAATATATATATATATATGGTGTTTAATTAAGTTAAGAATAAGAATTTAATATCAATACATTTGTCTAAAATAATCTTTACCATTAACAAAAAAAAGAAAAAGGCACAAAGGCTGAAATCAAATCAATGACAGACAGACAGAAGATCTAGCCTCTATTTGACACCCACCATTGGAATTACCATGAAATATTCCATCTTCCCCACTCACTAGCTATTTAAATTCCCATTTCAACGCTCCAGTTACAAGTTATTTTTCACTGATCTTATCGCTTGACATACATGGATGCCTGATCAAGAACACTCTTCCCTTCCATCCACAAAACGGGAAGCATCTAAAGTTGATTTCAGAAGCCTTTCCTAAGATTTCCTTCAAAGTTACATACTTATCATGGTCCCTGGAGTAAAGAACATTATATGGGGATGCTTAATACCTCAGTGTATGCCCAACAGAAGAGGCTGCGGATTAAGAAAGAAGAAGAGTGTTCAACATTGAGATACTTTCTTATTATGTGATTTGAAAAAATAAATTATAACTTATAACTTATTAATAATTAATTAATGTCTTAAAAGAGAATTTTTAGGGAGATGATGCAAAACCATGATATGTTAACTATTTAAATATTTTCAAAACTGTTATTAATTAATTAGAACAAAACGCAATTTCAATTTCAATAGCATATTATAACATAACCGGATGGATACTTGAGATTTTATTAAAATTTAATACAAAAGCATTTTATTAAACAAAAGACGTTAATTATTTGAAGAGGCAATTAGTGGATGGTGACACCAGTATTCTGGTATAATTAATTATAGCATCTTTGCTTTATTCCTCATTCCAGCACTATTTCTGCACTAAAAATGATGGAATTCTTTAGAAACATTTCATTATTCAAACGCGGTGTTTAATTAACGGATGATTAAGAGTTTGCTGTGATATTCTTTAGAAAGGAAAATAGTATAATTACAGTAAATTTCTTATTTGATTTTATACCAGATAGTTTCAATAAAATATCATTTATAATCAAACATATTTAAATAAGAGATTAAATAAATTTACCATCAAAACGAATCGTAATCTCATGAAAAGTGACTGAAAGATGCCCTGAACCTTAAAAAATGGCTAATATGAATACGTTTGTTCTTCTTGTTTGTTCATGAGAGGAATTATTCTCCCTGTTCAGACGCGTTCCATACAGTCAGTGGCTGAGCGTTGACAAGATTAAAGAAAAACAAAGGGCCATTTGTGAAAGATCAGAGCTTTACGTCATTTTATGCCTCACCTTTTGCTGTCAAAAAGGCCGCCTCCCTTCAGTGGCGTTACCCCATTATGGACGGCCAGTTGTGGTTGGGATCTGAGCCTAGCGGGCCTCAGCTCCGCACAAAAAGTCATGGTGTTGTCGAAGAACAGGTTTGACTCCGAAGTTTAATGGCCAACGTAGATGCCACGAGTGTGTACTTCGTCCCTAACTAACCTTTTGTCAATCTAATTAAACCCGGCGTTCGGGGAGCGGTAGACGTGTTGTTTTAGCTGGGGTTGTTTTTAACAAATATTTTTTATATTTTAAAAAGTATTTTAAAAAGTTTTTAACTAGCTGGGGTTGTTTTAGTATTTTTAATAGTCAAAACAATGTTGTCTTATTAAAAAAAAAAACTCAAACGGAATCATTTGTGATTTTTTAAACTAAAAGGACTGACTTATAGAGCAACAAAAAAATGGAGACTCAAAACATGTTTTACCGATCAGGTATCCGACTGATTTCTAACCCAACCAACAAGTTACCAAGTCTTCTTCCTTCCTTACCAGTTGACTCGTACGTCCGAGCTTTTTTTGCCGTGGTCTTTGTTGTTAGGGAATTTCTAAGAAACATTAATCTAGGAGATTGATTAAATATTCATTAACAAATAAACAACTCAATTAATAAAAATTAAATTCAAATATCAAATTTTAAAAAATAAAAAATATTTTGGCTACTTCATATTTATTCAGACCCAAATGTAACTTGAGCTCCAAAAATTATTAAAAAAATATCAAATGTTTTGCATAAAAAATATTAAAAAAAACTAATATTTAAAACTAATAGATCTTTATGTAAAGTTATGTCTAAAAATCTTGGGTTTGGCTACAACATTTGATCTAAAAGTAATATTTATAATATTAATACTGACATTAAAATTGCATGACCCAAGTTTAAGTGGATTTAGTTACAATACAGACCCAATAACCTTGAATGTGGGTCTAACTGCAAAATCGTATCATAAAAGTATAATAATTAAAAAGATTAAAAAAAAACATAGAAAAAAAAATCAATATGAAGAAAATAGCTAATGAAAAAAAAAGGAAAAAAATCCGAATTAACTAGGTTAACTCTTCAAATCAGGTTAATCCGTCAAACATTGAATTTCGTGTCATGAAAGTTTAATAACTAAATAGAAAAAAATTGACGGGTCAAATCCGAGATCCGTATCATGACAGTTTGATAATTAAATAGAAAAACATTTAACATTAACAAACTAAAATAAATAAAAAATTAATTAAAAATAAAAACAAATAAAAGGCATCGGCCTTTTTATTGTGGATTGCACTCTACAGTCCACTATCAAAGGTCTAAAAAAGTAAAAATAGAAAGAAAAAAAACTAACTAGGTTAAAAGAAAAAAAACCTATAGCAAGAAAAAAACTAATAACAAAAAAAAATTAATTAACTGGATAACTCGTCAAATTTGAGATCCGTGTTATGAAAGTCTGATGATTAAATAGAAAAATTTTTAATATCAACAAACTAAATTAAAAAGAAAAAAAAACAAAGAAGAAAAAATTTATATAGAGAAAAGGCTAATGAAGAGAAAGAAAAAAAATCTGAATTAGCTGAATTAATCTGTCAAACAAGAGATGCATTTCATGAAAGTCTTATAACTAAATAGAAAAAAATTTAACATAAACAAATCAAATTAAAAAAAAACAATTAAAAAATAAAAAAACAAAAACAAACAAAAGGCATCAATTTTTTTACTATGAACTACAATGTGCAGTTCAAAATGAAAGACATAAATATAGTAAAAAAACTAAAACAAAAATTAAAGGCATCAGTCGATAACTAAATAGAAAAAAATTAATACTAATGAACTAAATTAAAAAAAACATTAATTAAAAAGAAAAGGAAAAAAACCTATAAAAAGAAAAAACTAATGAAAAAAAAAGGAAACAAAATCTAAATTGAGTATTTTAACCTGTCAAACCTGAGATCTGTGTCATAAAAGTTTAATAACTAAATAGGAACAAATTTTATATCAACAAAATAAATTAAAAAATTAACTGAAAAAAAAAGACATCAGCCTTTTTTATTGTGGACTACACTGTGCAGTCCAAAATGAAAAGCATAAAAAGAAAAAAAAAATAAAAAAAAACTAAAGGTATCAACCTCTTTACTGTGGATTGTATACAATATTAAAAGATAAAATTAAAAAAAACTAATTAAAATTTTTTGAATCAATCGGGTTTACTACCAAATCAGGTTAATCCATTAAATCTAGGATTCTTATTATGAAAGTGTGATAACTAAATAGAAAAAAATAATAATATTAATGAACTAGACTAAAAAAAATTAATTAAAAAGGAAAAAGAAAAGAGAAAAAAACCCACAAAAAGAAAAAAACTAATGAAGAAAAATAAAAAATCTAAATCAATTGGATTAACTCATTAAATCTAAGATCCGTGTCATAAAAATATAATAATTAAATAGAAAAAATTTAATATTAAGAAAAGAAATTAAAAACAATAATTTGAAAAACAAAAAAAGAAGCCAAAAAACTAAAGTCATTAGCTTTTTTACCGTGACTGTACTGTACAGTTCACAATAAAAAGCTTAAAAAAAAAGAGAAAAAAACAAAAAATACCCACGAGTTAATTTTTTTTGAATAAAAAATACAAAAAAAGCTAATATCTAAGAGTGTTAAGTTTTTTTGTAAAGATATACCAAGAAGCTTTGAGTCTAACTGCAATGTTTGACCTAAAAGTAATATTTATAATATTAATAATAATATTAAATTTACATGACTCGAGTTTAAGTAAGTCTGACTGCAATACCAGATTCAAGAGCCTTGAATATGAGTTTTGTTGCAAGGTCGTGTTATGAAAGTATGATAATTAAATAGATTAATTAAAAAAATAAAAAAAACCAATATGAAAAAAAAGTGAAATATCTGAATAACTGAGTTAACTCTTCAAATCAAGTTAATCCATCAAATATGAAATTCACGTCATGAAAGTGTGATAACTAAATAGAAAAAAATTAACGGGTTAACCTAAAATTAACGCGGTTAACCCGTGAACCTAGATTAACTCATGAAACTCGAGATATATATTATGAAAGTCTGATAACTAAATAGAAAAAAAATTTAACATTAACAAACTAAACTAAACAAAAAAAATTAATTAAAAACAAAAAAAAACAAAAAAAAACTCCATGTTACCTTGTTAAATCAGATTAACCTGTTAAACTTGGGATGCATGTCATGAAAATCTGATAGCTAAATAAAAAAATTTAAAATTAACAAAACAAAATAAAAAAAAGGACAGGTTAACCCAGCTTTAAGTGGCTTAACTTGTAAAATCAGGCTAACTTATCAAACTTGGAATATATATAATGAAAGTTTGATAACTAAATTGAAATAAATTTAACATTAACAAACCAAAGTACATGAAAAAAATTAATTAAAAAGAAAAAAAGCAGAAAAAACTTTGGGTTAACTTGTCAGATTAAGTTAATCCGTTAAACTCAGGATTCGTATCATGAAAGTCTGATAACTAAATAAAAAAATTTAACATTAACAAAAGACAAAAAACAAAAGAAAATGAATGGATTAACCTCGAATTAACCAGATTAACCCATGAAATCAAGTTAACTCGTGAAACTTAGGATATGTGTTATGGAAGTCTGATAACTAAATATAAAGAAATTTAATATTAACAAACTAAAGTAAACAAAAAAAATAATTTAAAAAAAATAATTCTGGGCTAACTCTTGGAATCAAGTTAACTTATTAAACCTATGATTAGTGTCATGAAAGGCTAATAATTAAATAAAAAAATTTAACATTAACAAATTAAATTAAACAAAAAAAATTATTAAAAAAAAAAACAAAGAAAGAAGAAAAAAATAAAAGGGATAAAAAATTAAAAAATAAAATGAAAAAAAAAACTGCTCAATATTTCATTATTAATTGCTACAGTAAGAGGTTAGGCAGTTTTTAATTTAAAAATTTAATATTAACAAACTAAATTAAATAAAAAAATTATTAAAATAAATAAATAAAAGGGATGAAAATTAAAAAAATAAATGAAAAGAAAAGAAAAACTTATCATTTTACTTTAAATTACTATAATGAAAGACTAAACAGTTTTAATATATATATATATATATATATATATACATGATCAAACTCTATTTTAATTCAATAATTTTCTTTTAAAATCTTTCTCGTTAAAAAGATGCAGTTTTAATTTTAAGTTTTGAAGCTATCAATGTCAACCATCTCAATCACTGATTGGTATTGCGCGGGGTCAGGTGACAACTATGGCCAACAGGTCACTCCCCTCCAAAAAAAACGTCTAAAAAATCTCTCCCCGTCGCTGTCACATCACCGGTAGCACCAGTAGTCTACAGCAGCAAGTCGTTTTTTGCTCCTTTTCCTCTCCCTCTTTTTTTTATCAAAATAATTTCTTCTCTAAAGAGAAACAGCCAGCAGCCCCATCCCCTCCTTCGTGAAATAAAAAATCCACACTCCTATTTTGAACACAGACACACCATTTCTTCATCATACCTTCTTCTTACCTTCAATAAAAACTGAACATCAGATGCATCTCTACAATGCGTGGCTGCCACCGCCAGTGGCGGAGGAGACGAAGAAAGAGAAAGACTCCTTCCGCATCGTGCTCAACTCCGTCAAGAACTCTTACAAACCCGATGATCCTGAATCCGTTTACTCCACTCTCAAATGGATTTCCGTCCTCGAACTGTTAGTCTCCGCTTCTCTCTGTCTCTATCAATTTCTTCAATAACGATTGAGTTTTCAGCTTTATTTGATTCTAATTGAGTGTTAATTATTACTTACAGTTTTGTCAAGGCGAAGAGCGAATTGAATTTGGAAGATGTAGCTGAACTCGTTCAATTTGGAATTGAGTTGTTCAATATTTCGCAGAATAAGCTTTACGCTCAGGTATTATTATAATTTACGGTTTTAATGCTGATTAATTAATAAATAATTATAATTAACTTGTTAATTCCTTTTGAGTTTTAATTGTGAAATTTTGGGTTTATTTTTTTAGGTGAGATGGGGAAATTTGTTAGTGAGAGTGCTAAATAAGTATAGAAAGAAGTTGGCTTTCAAAGTGCAATGGAGGCCTTTGTATGATACTCTTACTCATACTCATTTTACAAGGTAGGGATTTTTTATTTTATTTTTTGGCTTATTTTTCTGAGTGTTTGTTGATGATTTTAGTGTTTACGATTTGTATACTGGTGAGCACTATAGGAACACTGGTCCGGAAGGGTGGAGATTGAGACAAAGGCATTTTCAGACTATTACTTCACTTGTTCGGTCCTGCCGGAGGTTCTTTCCTGCTGGTTCGGCTTTGGAGATTTGGAATGAGTTCTGGTAAGTGTTTAGTTTATCTGTAATTAGGATATTTACTGTGGTTTTACTCAATGGGAAACAGAATTGTATGTTTTTTCTATTTTTGTGTATAGTTATATGTGAAGTTGGTTTTGACTGATACTGCATTTTTACTTGATGTTAAAAAAACCGAGACAAAAAGCCTGAAGAATCACTGATTAAATTAGATGATGGTGAAATTTATCCTTTGAATAATCTGGTGACGTCATTAACTTTTTATGTTTTCTATATTCGTTGTTGAAATAAACTTGCAGTTCTCTCTTGGAAAATCCATGGCATAATTCATCCTTTGAAGGATCTGGGTTTTTGAGACTGTTTTTGCCGACAAACTTGGAGAACCAGGACTTCTATACAGAGTATGTAGTGCATAGTTTATGAAATTCTTATTTCTTTATAGTTTTTGGAGCAAGTGTTATAACCTATTGTTGGCATGGCAGAACTTGGGTTAAAAAGAGCTTGAACATGTGGGACTCAATACCAAATTCCCAATTCTGGAACAGCCAGTGGGCAGCTATCATAGCACGTGTTATAAAAAACTATGACTTTATTGACTGGGAATGCTTCTTACCAATGCTTTTCAGTAGATTCTTGAACATGTTTGAGGTGAGTTTATGAATACTTCAACTTATGTTTGATCATTTTCTAGTCTAGAGGAATAGTAGTGGGTGACTTGTGTGATGTTTAGATTAGAAGTGTGGAAGGTTCATAAGTGGTAGGATTTCGTTCTTCTTCGACAACTGGTATTATAACACATAATGATAGTAAGGACTTGTTAAACCATGCTGCTGAATTTTTTTAATACTTCATAAGTACCTATAGAATGGGAAGAGGAACAGGAGGAGGGAACCTCTTACCTTAAATGCATGCTGTGACAAATTGACTATGAGGCAGTTTGCTAGGACTCCTTGTTGGACGATTTTTATAGATATTAAAACATTAAGGAGAGGAAAGAAATAGGAACAGTTGGAATACAAAGGATTTGGAACTCCTACTTTGCAAATTTATTTACACATTAAAAACTTGGGAAGGGAAATTGATAAAATGTCGTGTGCATTTAAATGAGGCTTGGCTCTAAATTCTCAGTCACTCCCTGAAAGAAATCCCTGCATTGTTTTTCGTGGGTTCTCTGTCTATATCAATGTACTTGTTGCCATTCTGATTATCCACTATCATGCTTCAATCTGGCAATCACAGGTTCCTTTGGCAAATGGAAGTGCTTCATATCCATTTTCTGTTGACGTTCCAAGATACACAAGATTCTTATTCTCCCATAAAACTTCCACCCCAGCAAAGGCCATTGCAAAGTCAATTGTAAGATCAATAAACATGGCCATGCATTTTGTTGCTTTCATCAATTGATCCTATATGATTGTTTTCCACACTGTCATCCTATGCTGTTTCATTACGAGTAGGTCTATCTACTTAAACCTGGTGGTGCAGCTCAAGAGCTCTTCAGGAAATTGGGCAACCTCTTAGAACAGTCTGTTCCCTAACATATGAATACTTTAATTATTGTCTCCAACCATGTTCATAATTCGCACCATTGGCTCATTATTGGTTTTTATTACTGTAGATATTACCATCCATCTAATGGTGGTCGCTGGACTTATTCACTGGAGCGCTTTTTGCTTCATTTGGTAATAATGTTCCAGAAGCGCTTACAGTGTGAACAATGGTAACGATATGTATACATGCGTCTTTTTACCTTGTATATGTGTTATGCATTTACTTTAAAAATGTTTTAAGCTGTTGCTATTCAAATATTGGTGTTACAGGAGCACAGATAACAATAGACAGGCAGAAATGTTTCTTGGAAGATCAGAAAGGACTTATTTTGTCAATGTTTTACTGAAGTTAATTGATCGCGGGCAATACAGCAAAGATGAACATCTTTCTGAGACAGTTGCTGCAGCAACTTCCATTTTGTCATATGTGGAGCCCACTTTGGTTCTTCCATTTTTAGCATCTCGATTCCATTTGGCCTTGGAGACGGTTAGTAGTGTTGCATGTGTTGTTTTAAGGATCAAAATGCTGAAATATGGTTTTGAACCAGGCTTCAATGGATATTTAGTAGTCTCCTCTTCTTCAAATAATGCTTCTGTCATCACATTAACTTGTCTTTTACTTACCTTTGTGTCTAGTCAGACAACTGCCACCCACCAGTTGAAAACTGCAGTGATGTCAGTAGCATTTGCAGGACGTTCTCTGTGTCTCACATCCCTCTCAACTCAAGGGAAACAGGAAGATTGTGGTGGGGGTGATGATGCATATGTTGATCTCTTGACAATTTCACTATCCAATGCTTTACTTGGTATGGATGCTAATGATCCCCCCAAAACATTGGCAACCATGCAGTTAATTGGCTCCATATTTTCCAATGTAAGAGCTGAGGCCTTGATAATTTTCTCAATTCTTTCTTTTATGCCCATAATTAATGAACATGTTCATTTCCTATTCAATTTATAATTACAGATTGCTACTTTGGATGATAGTACTGATCAACTATCATTCATGCCAATGATCCGGTTTCCTGAATGGTTGGATGAATTCTTGTGTCGCTTATTTTCATTACTTCGACATCTAGAACCCAGCAGCGTTCTGTAAGTAATAGCATTAGGATCTCATCTGTTTCTCTTAAATTTTCTGCATTACTTAATATATTTAGACATGCTGATTTGCCCTTCTAGTCTGAACAATTCATTATTATTGTTATAGGCATGAAGGCCTGCATTCATCGGCAACATCAGGAACTTTTCTTGTCGATGATGGTCCTTTCTACTATTGTATGCTCGAAATCTTGCTCGGAAGACTATCTAAATCGCTATACAATCAGGTTCAGCTGTTGTCTTCATTCACAGTTCATTCACCATGATCTCTCCTTAGGGAAGAGATTGTTTTTTAAATTATTCCTTTCATGGTAACAGGCTTTGCGAAAAATTGCAAAGTTTGTTAGGACGAATATTCTTCCTGGAGCAGTTGCAGAGGTTGGATTGCTTTGTTGTGCTTGTGTTCATTCAAACCCAGAAGAGGCTGTTGCTTCTCTTGTTGATCCAATCTTGTCATCTGTTACATCCTCTTTGAAAGGAACGCCTGCAACGGGCTTTGGAGGGAGAGGGATTCTAGATGCCACAGTTCCAATCAAGGTTTGTTAGATGGTGTAAGTTATTAGATTTTATTTTGCAGAAAGATTCTTGGTGAAAATTGATGGCTTCTTTCCCAGGCAAAACCAACACTCTCTCCAGCTCTTGAAACAGCAATCGATTATCAATTAAAAATATTATCAGTTGCCATAAACTATGGAGGTCCTGCTCTTCTTCGGTGCAAGGATCAATTCAAAGAAGCTATCGTGTTAGCTTTTGAATCTCCCTCTTGGAAGGTTTTAATCCACCCCCAGTAACTTGTTTCATTTATAATTGAAGATCGTATTCAAATGATATTTGTTTGGATAGGATGCTTATTGGGCGTTTTGCTGAATATTTTAAATGCTTGTCTAATTTTATCGTATGCTTTACATATTTTTTTGGAAAACTCTTTCATCATATGCTAGGTTAATGGAGCTGGTGATCATCTCCTTCGATCCCTCCTTGGAAGCCTGATTGTTTATTATCCTATGGATCAATACAAGTAAGCTTATATCTTTTCATCTATACATGTTATTGTTAAAAATTCTCTGTTGTTTATCTATTCAACTTCCCTTTGAATAAAAAATTGAAGAAGATTGATTTTGTAGGTCCATTTCAAGGCACCCAGCAGCTATGGCATTAGAAGAATGGATCAGCGCAAAAGATTACAACAGCGATGGACCATCAATGGGGCCCAAGTGGCATGTTCCAAATGATGATGAAGTTCAGTTTGCAAATGAACTTTTAAACCTTCATTTTCAATCAGCTTTAGATGACCTTTTGAAAATATGCCAAAATAAAATACATTCCGATACAGGTAATCCTTATTAGTTCTTCTATCGTAGTTTTCAGATGTTGTGGTGGAATTTTTATCTTGGGGAGCTTCGAATCTTTCTAGGTCATAAAACTGATAAAAATAATTGTCTTCTAGAAAAAATTTGAACCTGATGACTTGATATCAGTGGATTAAAATATTTTATGAGGGTTCATTCTGCTGAATCTCATATAATCATGTCCTAATATCCACGATTCCAACTGTGGTGGTAGTACAATAATAACTGCAAGTTAATGACTATATGCTGTTTCTCATGTAAAGAAAAATGCTCTGACATTGATGTTGCAATTGATATTTCATTATTTTTCTTCTGCTAATTACATGCAACTTGCTAGCAGGAAACGAGAAAGAGCACTTGAAAGTGACTCTTTTGCGTATTGATTCTTCACTGCAAGGTGTTTTATCTTGCTTACCTGATTTCAGCCCATCCTCCAGGAATGGGATTGTGGAAGATGCGAGTCATATTTCTTTCTTGATAGCTGGAGCAACTGGTTCAAGTGTTGGCAGTACTGGACTGCGTGAGAAAGCTGTCGAGATTATACATGCAGCTTGCAAGTAATTCTTGAATTTTAGTTTTTATCTGGATATCGTTTACCCACATTGAGCAAGTCTCAACTGCTAAAACGTTGGTATACTTATAATGCTGCAGATATATGTTAGAGGAAAAATCAGATGACAGCATCCTCTTGATACTCACTGTTCGTATCATGGATGCTTTGGGAAACTTTGGTAATGAACTATACATTCAGATGAATAGAATTCCTTTTAACCTCTTGAGATGCTTATAGTAGTTTTTCCACACACATATTTTAGACATCACCCTTTTTTGTGTCCTGATTTGTTTATTTTCATCCCTTAACCTCTGTTAAACAGGAAGTTTGGAGTATGAGGAGTGGTCGAATCACAGGCAGGCTTGGAAGTTGGAATCTGCTGCCATTTTAGAACCTCCAATGAATTTTATCGTGTCTTCTCATTCTCAAGGAAAGAAAAGGTAAGTAGTTTGGACATGAGATTGCCCTTTATTGTTGTTTGAACCTTGCATTGGTGACTGGATTCAAAATTTTAATCTATTGATCTAATTCAGGCCTAGGTGGGCTCTTATTGACAAGGCGTACATGCATAGTACTTGGAGGTCATCACAATCATCCTATCATCTGTTTCGTACTAGTGGGACCTTCTCTCCACCAGACCATGCAATTCTTTTGATGGATGATCTGCTAAAACTTTCTTTGCATAGTTATGAAACTGTTCGCTCGTAAGTTCAATCTTCTGCGATCCTTACATGATCAAACTGGTTTTTCCTGTGCATATTCTTGTTTCTCTTGGGTGATAGGGTTGCTAATAATTTTTAAATAAAGGCTTTACCATGCCATAGCTTCTGCTATTTCATAGTTCAAACAAATAACTAGGAAAAACAATGAGTGTCAAAAATATCTGATATACATTGTTGACCTTTTGCCAGGCTTGCTGGAAAATCTTTGCTGAAGATGATTAAGAGATGGCCGTCAATGATTTCAAAATGTGTGCTCTCTCTTACTGAACACTTGCGGAATCCCAGCTCACCAGAATATGCAGTGCTGGGTTCTTGTACTGTCCTTTCTACACAAACAGTTCTCAAGCATTTGACAACAGTAATATTCAGAACAAATTGGTTTCAATACATTTCTGGGAGTAAAATTTTCTGATATGCCATCTTTTATTTCAGGATCCAAAAGCGTTATCTTCTTTTCTCCTTGGGATTCTTTCAAGGTGATCCTTGATTCCCTTTTTTTTTCCCTTTATATATTGGAGTTTTTTGATAACTGTGAAGCCATACTAACTCTACCCTGCTTTTCCTTTTGTTTTTGCAGCTCGCATCATGAATCACTGAAAGCCCAGAAAGCAATTAATGAGGTCAAATCTCTTATCAGTATTAATTTAAGGGTTGTGTCTCTGAATTTACTTCTAATATTTTTTAGTGCCCCAACAGCTTTTTGTTATGTACAACATCTACTTTCCGGGAGTGTCTAGAAGCATTTTCAGGACATCAGATAATCACATAGATGGACCAAATTTTGCAGATTTGGTTTCTCAGATTGGATCAATGAGTTTTGATTCTTCTGGTTTGCATTGGCGGTAAAATCTCACTCTTTGTTTACTCGATATTTGCAGTGGGTGCCGAGCGGCCTTCAGAATTGCCTTTAAGTTTATTATGAACATTTTTGGCCTGTTGAGGAAGGCCCATGTACTGACAGACTTAGAAATACTGTCTGGTTGTGTATGTGAAATGCGAATATAATTATTTTTGACTGGAAATGCAGCATCTCTATCTGTTCTAAACTCTTGGCCTCCAAATAGTCATGGATTTTGGTTCATTTCATTTGTTGTTGTTTTTACCTGGCAGGTACAACCTGATGGCTAACAGAGTTCTGCTTTTGTTGGCTATGGCTTCCAGGAGTGTTCCAAACTTCTCATCAAAAATCCTGAGTGAAACTGCTGGTGAGTACCTTTCCTGTTACTTTGTGATCGACTCCTTGCCCTTTTCATCAGCATTCTTTCCACAGATTTTCACTCACAATTTCTTTGACGTTGTCTTACTGATGCCTTTTCAGGCCACTTTCTTAAAAATTTAAAAAGTCAGCTTCCTCAAACAAGGATACTTGCAATCTCAGCTCTAAATACACTATTAAAAGAGTCACCATACAAGCTCTCTGCTGAGAATCAATCTGCAGTACTAGAGGATTTACAGACAAAAGCCAAATCATCTCTCGAAGGGGCATTAAGTGAAATTTTTCAGGAAGAAGGGTTCTTTAACGAGACTTTGAATAGCCTGTCTCATGTTCATGTAATCACTGATACTGATAGCACTTCTTCCAGAGGAAGTCACGGGAATTCTTTTATCCAAAACCTTGCAGACAAATCAATTACCCGTTTTTATTTTGACTTTTCATCTTCATGGCCACGCACTCCTAGTTGGATTTCTCTATTTGGAAGTGATACTTTCTACTCCAACTTTGCACGAATCTTTAAGCGCCTAATACAAGAATGTGGCATGCCTGTCTTACAAGCACTTAAAGGAACTCTGGAGGAGTTTGCAAATGCCAAGGAAAGGTCTAAGCAGTGTGTTGCTGCTGAAGCATTTGCTGGGGTGTTGCACTCTGATATCAGTGGTCTTTTAGGAGCATGGGACAACTGGATAATAGTTCAGTTGCAGACTGTGATTCTTTCTCAGTCAGTGGAATCTATTCCAGAGTGGGCAGCATGTATACGCTATTCAGTTACAGGAAAAGGAAAATACGGTACAAGAGTCCCTGTTCTGAGGAAACAAATTTTGGATTGTTTGATGACACCTTTACCTGCAGCTGTAAATACCACTGTTGTTGCAAAGCGCTACACTTTTCTTTCAGCTGCTCTCATAGAGATATCCCCACAAAAGATGCCAGTGGCTGAGTTAGAACTCCATAACAGACTTATGAATGAGCTGTTGGATAACATGTGGCACTCATCAGCGCAAGTAAGCATGTCATGTTCATTTATTTTCATAATTGAAGCTGGCATGTTTTGTCACTCTTATGAATCATGATCGTGTTGAACTTCCTTTTCCTTTTCTATTATGTGAATCCTAAAAGGAATGAGAAGAATAACAAAGAAACTTAAGTCTTTCTTGGAGAGTGGTTGAATTTAATGATTTATGAAAATAATAACCACAATTATTTTCTGTATCCTTCATTTTCTATAACAAATTGAGTTGTTTTTCTGATCATGTTGCTATGCTATATTGTCATGGATCAGGTACGGGAAGCCATAGGTGTTACGCTGTCTGTGCTGTGCTCTAACATTCGTCTTCACTTGTCATCTGCTCACGATTATTCTTGTGAAGAGGCAAGCGAGATTGACAACCAATTGAAAGAGGAAAAGTGGGTCCTAATTCTGACTCACCGAGCTACTGATGTGGTCACAAATATTCAGAATACTAGTCCAGCAGGCAACTTGGAGACTGCTGGGCATACAGCTTTTCAAAATGGGTCTTTGAATGGGGATGCACAAGATGATGTTAAGTGGATGGAAACGGTATTAATTTTCAGAAAATATTATATTTGCTTCCACAACTGTTAGAGTGATTGATTGATTGATCAATATATTTCTTCTTGTTTGATGCAGCTATTTCATTTTATCATCTCAACATTGAAGTCTGGGAGATCTTCTTATTTACTGGATGTTATTGTGAAATTTCTCTATCCTGTACTTTCTTTGCAGGTATGTATGGTGCATTTTCTTTGTTTGTGTTACTTGACTGGTCTTTGCCTGTGGTTTCCATCTAATTGCTCCAAATTTTCTGAACACCCTGATTGTTTGCCATTATTCCTTTTATGCTCGTTTGAGTGTTTGGGTTGGCTCACATACCTTAGGAAGAAAATAATAAGATTGAAGATTTTTGTTACGTAATAAATAAGAGAAATGGGAATGTATAGCTCCTTATTTCAACTGAATAACATTATTTTTCAGCGTGCACTTTCCTTATTTGGTCTTTATACAAATCTTCCACTTGATGCTTAGTCATTTTGCTGCACAAGCTGTGGTCATCCCTTCTCTCTTGTTGCCAGCATTTTGTTTCCAGTGATTTGGAATACATACTCGGATGCAAATTTGATGCACAATATTGTGGCTTGTTTAATTCTCTGGGGCATTTGATGTAGAAACAGCATATTTGAATTTATTGCCTGAACGTGCCGATAACATTGGGCATCCTGCATCTTTAGCTGACAAAGATATTGTTGCCTTTGTGAAGGAAACGTCAAATAAAGATTTGTCAACACTGGCCAAGGCATGTTTTGAATTGCTGAAATGGAGAATTTTCTGGGCACCTCATCTCCAAAGGGCTGTTTCAGTGATTCTTTGTTCTGCCAATGATCCGAACTGGCGGACCCGATCAGCTACTTTGACATATCTGCGTACTTTTATGTATAGGTATTGTGCATTTGCTGTATGCCTTATCTCTTGCATCATGGTTCCTGTTTTATCATGTTAACATGGTAATTTCAAGTTCTTATTTCCAGTTTTTGTAGCTTATTTATATTTATTGCAGTATATTGAGAAGTCAAACTTGTTTGAAGCAAGCAAGGAATTTCACTTTTAGATTTTCCACACAAGAATATGTATTAATTACTTGTTATATATTGCAATTATATTTTCCATGATCTCATGTTTTAACAAGTTATTTGTTATAGATCTGAATGTGAATATTTTTTTATGCGTTGAACGTAATTAGAGCCATGTTTAGTATTTTGTAGGAATCAGCTTGAGGTGTGGGTTAAGAAAGTATTTATGATTTGGATTCTTAAATAGTTGGCATGCTCTTTTTATTACAGGCATACTTTCATCCTCTCAAATGTGGAAAAACAACAAATTTGGAAAACTGTTGAAAGTCTCCTGAGAGATAACCAAGTAGAGGCAAGTTCCTGGCTGAATCTTCAATTTGATGAGTTTTGGAGATTTCTAGATGCAAATTTAGATTAGCTGGTGAAGATTAATCCTTTCTTCAATTGATAGTTTAATAATCATTGACCTGACTGATTTTTATTTATGATAAGATGTCAGAGATTCCTGAAATAAAATAGCATTTGTGAAATACCAAGTCACCAGGTGCATTAGGATAGTCCCTTATGTAAAGGTTTCTTTCATCGTGGGAGTTACCGAGGGAGTGAAGTCCTTTGAAAACAGGACAAGTCATTCTATTTTTGCTTTCAACATAAAAAGCTAATTCTTGGTCAGGTAAGGGAGCATGCTGCAACAGTTCTAGCAGGTCTAGTGAAGGGTGGGAATGAAGATCTTGCTAGAGACTTCCGTGAAAGAGCTTACTTGGAGGCGAATACCATCCATAGGAAGAGAAAGCAAAGGTTATATAATGATCTTCTGTTCTATAAGTTAGATTTCTCTTTCACCGAGGATACATTTTTCATGCACACATTGATGCACCTTTTGGAGTCCATGTCAAGCATGCATGAGGTTGGCCTTTGACATTGAAATTTCTTTTTATCTAATTGACATCAAAATACTATCTATGTTCCTCAGAGTCATCTTAGTTATTGTGTGTGGGATCCCCACTGGTATACCATGTTTTCATATCTGTTTTGCGTTTAGTACACAAGCAGCAAGTCCTGGTATGGATGATCTTGTAATTTTGACATAGAGATAGTATACCTGATTGTAGGAATCTGAAAACTGGCCAATCTATAGCATCTGTTCATGGTGCTGTACTTGCTTTGGTGGCTTCTGTGTTGTCAGTTCCATATGATATGCCCAGGTATGTTCATGTTAATATATGGAACCAATTGTATCAAGTGTTTTCAGAATTATCCTATAATGTTATTCGTTTTGTATGAAATGGTGATGATACGCAACTTATGGCAAGTTGCTTCATAACCATGTCAGATCCTCCTTATAGTGGCAAGTGGTCAAGTTATCATATTAGTGTTACCTGACCAGCTAATGTGCCTTGTTGAAGTAGTGTTTTGAGTAACAATAATATCAGGCAGCGTTTCTATATTTATCAAGAGCTGAATGAATGAAGGTTGTCATTTTCTTAATATCTGTACTTCGAACTCTGCGGGTATAGTTTTGACTATTTTCTTGATGAGATTAACTATAATCCTGCTGACTATTTTTCTGTTCTTAAGAACCATAGGAATTGCAATTCTAATCTCAGTCCTCTTGCCTTTGTGAGGTTCGCTAACTGCATAGTCATTTATTCCTTGCTATGGAGGATAATTAGGGACATTGAATCGTGTTCCAACTCAAAATGCAGGTCATGTCATTAGTGCTTGAGGATAATTAGGGACATTGGCTCTTGGTTTAAGGTGGTGCTAATTAATCAAACTTAAAAGAAGTGTTTCTGGAATTAGCTAAAATAAGCACAGTAGAGTTGTCTTCTTTCCTGGGCCATGGGATTTAATGAGAAGCAAGGTCTTGTATGGTTGGTAAGATATCCAAAAATGCATGGCTGTTTAGGAAGATAGTTGAAATGCCTTTCTGGTTCTTTTTATCTGTTCTTAATAACACAATCGTGGATTATGTCAATTACGACAGCAGAAATTGGCTGATACACTGGGGTGTAGAGGAGATGTCGAATTGAAGTACCTGCTTAGTTATATAGAAGCTTAAAGAAGAAATAGTTGTGCTAGACACACCGTTATCAAATGACATAATCATGGTTGGGATCAATCTAATTTGTTTAAGACTTGCTGAAGCTCTCTTGCTACTTTTTTTTTTCTGACTGTCATAACCGGCTGAGAAGTACTTTTTTAGAGCGACTTAAATGGGTTCCTGGAAACTCTTACTCTTACACCCACCACACCAGAAAGCCATTCTGTGACTCTTAACTTGCAGAATTTTGAAGAGATCTGATTGTTGATTCTTTTTGAAGGAATATATGAATGCATATAAATATGATAGCTTTGGCCCCTTGTATTTTACTTGATAATTTCATCTATTCAGTTGGTTGCCTGATCATGTTACTCTACTGGCTTGTTTTGGAGGAGAGCCTTCACCTGTGAAATCTACGGTTACAAAAGCAATCGCCGAGTTCCGACGAACTCATGCGGACACATGGAATGTCCAGAAAGATTCATTTACTGAAGAACAACTCGAGGTAGCCTTATAAATGTTTGTCACATTCCTTAGGTTGGAGGATTTAAATACCTTTCGTGATTTGTAAACCTCTACTTATTTGATACTGGCAGGTTCTAGCAGATACGTCGTCCTCATCATCATATTTTGCTTGATATACATAGCATTTTTAGCAAGAGAAGATACTGTAGGAACTTTTTAATGATTGAAAGGGTTTCAACACCAATGATTTGGTAGAACAAGAAGAAGTTATGCGATTCTAGGGTATAATTTGTATAAAAGTTTATTTACATTTTTCATTATTTGTGATAAGATATCTGTTATTGTCAATAAATGAAGGGTGTCATTGCCTATTTTGTGATGTAAATATCCTTAAACTATTGAGTTCATTAGATCATCAGATGGTAAATCCCATAGAACGCAGTCTGTATTGAAGAAGGATGAACCATTTCTAATCTCTTTCCCGCCCTGGGATTCTTCTCCATTCTCATGATCGAGCTTTTCATGCAATCTACCTTGTTGGTCACCTGCTGTGCACGTGCTTCCAGTGCACATACTCTGACTCCATGGCGATAAAGCTACTTCGTTGCCAAAAGAAGATGGACCACATAAAAATGCATTAACTGATGAAGGGAGGTAGGCGCAAGTGCCTGCAAAATTGGCAGAGGTAGCACCAGTGGAATCCCAGGTCTTGTTTGGGGGCAGAATTCCAGGTTCTTGCATAGCCCTCGAGAAACCAAGCGTGATTCTCTCAATAGTATCATTATTTTCATCATGTTTAGTGGCAATATAAGGGGATGAGGCGTTCCCTTGTACTCCATTTGTGTTGCATTGTAGCAGCTGGAAGTCAATCCGCTTTTTAGTGAGCAGGTGGAGCATTTCATCCTTGAAGCAGCCAAGGGCTGCTTCTGCAAGGTTAGCCACCTGCGGTGTTGCTAGTGTAGTGGCAATCTCTGCCATGAGGTGGGAGAAGGGCTTGTGGGTAACTGGGTCTATTCCCATGCCAGAAAGCTTCCTTTTCAGCTTGGTGTTCCAGTGATTTTTAACATCATTGTCTGTGCGGCCTGGAAGCTGAGCAGCAATCAATGACCATCTGTGATGCCATTTCGCAATCAGTCATTGAATAGCAGAACTTGATACAAAAAAAGGTTTATGCAGCATGTATTGAAAGACTGAGCAAATATATATAGATATTGATTGGTGTACCGGTTGCCAACAACAGAGTGAAGCTTGACGATGGTATGTTCTTCTGCATCTGAAAACTGGCCGTGCTTCAGATCAGGCCGGAGATAATTAGTCCACCGCAACCTGCAACTCTTCCCACATCTCTGGAGACCTTAAATCATACAAGGACATAAAAAAAACAATGTTAATCGGGTAATAAATTATAGCATATGAATGATGATGCTAATAAGAACATTAACGCGGAAGGGGGGGAGGGACAGAAACCAGCATTCTTGGGGATGAGCCGCCAGTTACGGGTGCCGTGCTGGGCGATGTAAGAAGAGAGTTTGTTATCTTCTTCAGGTGTCCATTGCCCCCTTTTCACGTTGTCCTTCTCACAACACGGAATCCTGCCCATCTGTGTGTGTTTGTCTTTTGTTTACTCTTCTTCTCTCGCACGATCCTCCTTAAGAAATGCTAATACCTTGGCTGCTATAATGCTGTCTACTAATGAATGATAAGAAAACTGACTAGTGCCTCAAGTTTTGGGGAAGCAAAATTATAAAGAAAAGAAAACAAGTGGAAGTGAGAAAAGAAATGGTAAGCGGGCCCATTCTTATATACAGAAACAAAAGTTTGGTTTGCATATGAAATATTGCATGGGGTTGAATTAAATTGGAAATAATAAAAATGGCATCGAAGGTGCATGATTTTGTTAAACTATTCAACGCTATTGAGAGTGTGAGAGGTGGGCTGGTAGCTCACCCACAAGACACCCGGTCAACTCTCTCTCTCTCTCACTTGTTGACTCCCCTAGGAGGTCCTTGCTGATGTTTTGGGTTGGGTCGCTTTCTGCTTTGATCACACAATTTTACCACCGCCTCCATAGTAGGAGTCTCGAATTCCTTGAAAGCAGAACATGTGAAGTTTAAGGTTGTTCCACGTACGTGTGGCTCATCATTTTGACGCACGCAGCTTCGAGAGAGAGAATGAGTGGTCTTGTTTTGTTCAACTCGCAAGAATGAAGCCCATTGATGCAGCAGAGTAGACACAGCCAACTGCCCTTGTACTCTTTCTAATTACTCCGTACAAAACATCTTGCCTGAAACCTTGTTGACGGTGGACAACCTCTTTCAATGCCGCCAGTTAAGTGTTCATGTGAATATCTATTATCTAAATACTATTTATTATTCAACATAAAAATAATTATATACATCGAAAAACAAACACAAATTATCGGATCAAGTAAAGCTTTTCCCATCTTACATTTTATATAATATTAACTCACAGGAACCGTGCTTCAAACAATTCCAGGTTCCATGTAGTTCTGATGATGAATCCATGGCTTCTCAACTAAAACTTGGAGATGCCTTCACCATAATCAGTAATTCTGCCTCAGGACATCCTTTTACTCCCTTGGCACAATCTTGCACTCATCAGCCCTTCAACTGATCCAATCAAAGCAAACGCTGTCACCAAAAAGCAAATGACGCTGAAGGCCCCAAGCATGATCCACTTACTTGTCCATGCCTCAATATTTTTCTGCTTAAAATACATTTCCACAGGAAAATATACAGCTAAGGGCCAAAAGCCGAATCCTCCTACCAATCCAATAACCTGGTTAAAGTAAGGAAACATCACTGCAATCGCGGTTGTTGATACAACGTAGATCGCTCGGAAACACAATCTGAGAGATTCAATTGGAAACCTGGAAACCGTGGGAATTTGTAGGTGAGATTCTTATTCAAAAACCTGTTGTCTGGATATTTCTCTGCAACCCAGTTTTCAATGACTGCAAATAATGGCTGGCTGTAAACCTGTCAGCAAAATCAAACCTTGTGAATACTTCAGGGATTGTTACTTCTACGACGCTACTACGAAGGTGCATCAGCTCATCTAGTTATCATGAACATTTTATACACACATACCTGATAGCCACCAACTAGATGAAGCACGATACAAGCATTGGCGAAATCATTAATCCAGTACGGTTCATAAAATCCAAATCCTGTCAAGAGGTTCTTCCCTGGTGTTTTTTCACCGAAAGCTGCATAACCAAAACCTCCACAGCAGAGGTGCAACAACTGCTATTTTCGACGCCTTCTTCAGCTGCATAACCAAAGCCTCCGCAGCAGAGGTAGAAAAATGTGGTGACGACAATTGCTATTGTTGATGCCTTCTTCATGTTCTTGCTTTCTGATGGAGGTGATTTTAAAGTATCCTTTACGATTTCCAAGTTTCAACACATACAATTAGTCTATTGGAAGAACTACACTGGTGTTTGATCGTTTCAGCTTAAAAACTTACCCATCCAGAATCACAATTCATACCTGTATTTCTAGTAGAATTAGGGAATATGGATATGCAAATGCAATATCTCCAAGTGCTTGAGATACATTCCATACTTTATCAGCTGCCCTATAAGCTGAGACTCCTGCGATCCCACCCTTAACAAATCCATTTGCTGAAATTTTAGAGACAGCAGAAACTATTCAGAATAGATGGAGCTAAAAGTTTGCAGGAACAATGACCCCGACACAAGATTTGGAGGGCCAAAAATAGCTGATGCTGTACCGCACCTATCACTTGTGCAAACCCGAGTGCAAATCCTATAGAGGCATGGCTGACTGACATGATCGCAGCAACAATTGATAGCCATTGTAGGTTATGAAAATCTGGTACTTGGGACAGTACAACTTGAACCACTCCAAATAGTAGCATATATAAAGAGCCTCCATATTCACAAGTAGCCTCGTGCCCTTCTTTGTGATAACAGTTTGATTTCTGAATTGCCCTTCATCAGAAAAAGAAAAAGAAAAAGAGTAATTGCTTTGTAAGGAACCACAAGGGCAATGCTTGTTATTGGAGGATCGTTGACATTTAAAGATCATTGGAGAAACTGTTTAGTAAAACCAATTATATATATTTGCAGGATAATAAAAATATATACACAAAAAATAGTAACCAAAATATAAGTATGGATATATAAAATCCTTGTTGAATTGTAGAACTTCAGATGAAAACTATAGACAAAAACCATGAATCTAAGAATGATCAGTCAATTTCACTTTCATCATAAATGGTTTTAGATAATATATATAAAAACCATGTCAAATTACATGAAAACGCCAATAGATAATGAATCTGGGATTTGAGATTAACGTAAATACAACATAAATAACTCATGCTGGTAGCAGTAGTAATAGTGGAGGCAATTCCTGTCCCGTAAAAGCCAATTTGTGCGAAGACGCCACATACCAATGCATTCCTTTTTCCTGGAACATGTCAAAGCCATTTAATATGTCAATGACATAATTAATTGGGATATGATCTTTCTCTGAATCTATAGCTTCAACATGATTTTGAATTATTAACAGATATGTCTAAATCAAATCCAATTAAAAAGAAATGAAGTGTGTTTGGTAATGCAGTAAAATGTGTTTTCCTCAAATTGTACTGAAGCAGGAAACCATAAAATTGATGCCCTTTTCAATTTAAAAATGTATTGAAAAACACTTTTAAATACAATGCAAATGATATTATATAAACAACTAAAAAGACGAGGGTTTTTATGGTGCCAAAGCACCTTCCCAACTCTTTTGT
>NW_011501777.1:0-4778 GCF_000495115.2 Populus euphratica
TTGCATTTGAGAGAATTTGAAGACGTCTATAACATCTATAATAACTTAAATTGTAGCATGAACACCATCAGATTAAAGCTTTTTTCCTTTTTCATTAAAAGATAAAGCTAAAACATGGCTACAAAATCTTACGTTAGGATCCATTCATGCTTGGGATGAAAAACAACAACAATTTTTAAAGAAGTTTTTTCCATCTCATAGAACAAACTCTTTTAAAAGACAAATCACCACTTTCACTCAAAAACCTGAAGATACATTTTACCAATGTTGGGATAGGTATCGGGACTTGCTTAATACTTGCCCTCATCATGGTTTTGAAACATGAAGATTGGTTTCATATTTTTATGAAGGGTTAACCCCTAAAGATAGACAAATTGTTGAATTGATGTGCAATGAAACTTTTAAAGATAAAGACCCTAATGAAGCAATGAAGTACTTAGACTTGTTAGTTGAAAATGCTCAAAATTAGGACACCACGAGTTCTTATGAGGCACCGAGTAAAACTCAACCTCATACATCTAGTGGAGGTATGTACAACCTTAGGGAAGATCATGACTTTCAAGGCAAGTTTGCATCTTTAACTAGAAAATTTGAGGCACTAGAATTGAAAAAGAGTGGTCAATTAAAATCTGTTGAAAACATTGTTTGTCAAATATGTGAAACAAATGAACACTCAACCAATAAGTGTCCAACCTTGCCTTCTTTTAAGGAATGTCTCCATGAACAAGCCCATGCTTTAAACAGTTTTCAAAGGGCCAACCACAGCCCATACTCACAAACATATAACCCTGGTTGGAGAAATCACCCAAATTTTAGTTGGAAGAGTGAGAACAACAATGCACAAACTTCACAACCATCATTTCAAGCACACTGCAATTTCCAAAATTCTCATGGATATGCACCTCAAATGTTCAACCACCCAAACCTGATTTGAAGCCGTTGCCATTTAATCTCAAATACTCATTTTTGGGAGAAATTGAAACTTTTTCGGTAATAATCTCTTCCAAACTTAATGCACATCAAGAAGGTAAGTTATTACAAACTCTGAAAATGCACTAAAATGCATTAGGATGGACCATAACTGACATAAAAGGAATTAGTCCTTTGATTTGTACACACAGAATTTATTTGGAGGAAAATGCTAAACCCTCTAGGAAAATGTAACGAAGGCTTAATCCTAATATGAAAGTAGTGAAAAATGAAGTCATTAAGCTTCTAGATAATGAAATCATTTATTCTATTTCTGACATCAATTGGGTAAGTCCTACTCAAGTTGTACCCAAGAAGTTTGGAGTCACTGTGATAACAAATGAGAATAATGAGTTAATTCTTACTAGGACTGTTACTAGTTGGTGCATGTGCATTGACTATAGAAAACTTAATTCAATGACTAGAAAATATCATTTTTCTTTACCTTTCATGGATCAAATCCTAGAAAGAGTTGCAGGTTATGAATTTTATTATTTCCTAAATGGCTATTCAGGATACAACCAAATTGAAATTGCATTGGAAGATCAAGAGAAGACTACTTTCACATGTCCATTTGTTACTTTTGCATATCGAAGGATGCCTTTTGGATTATGTAATGCACCAACCACGTTTCAAAGATGCATGCTTAGTATATTTAGTGATATGGTTGAACATTTTCTTGAGATTTTTATGGATGATTTTTCTATTTTTGGCGATTTATTTGATGATTGATTGACTAACTTAGAAAAGGTTTTGAGCAGGTGTGAAGAGAAGAATCTTGTACTGAACTGGAAAAAATATCACTTTATGGTAACAAACGACATTGTACTTGGTCACATTGTTTCATCAAAAGGAATTGAGGTTGACAAATCTAAAATTGAGTTAATTATGAACTTGCCAACACCAAATTCTATTAAAGATGTTAGATCATTCCTAGGACATGTTGGTTTTTATAGAAGGTTCATTAAAGATTTTAGCATAATATGTAAGCCCTTAAGTAACCTTCTAACAAAGGATAATATTTTTGAATGGCTGAACATTATGAAGAAGCCTTTGTTAAACTTAAAAACTTGCTTACTTTTGCTCCTGTCATTCAACCTCCTGATTGGTCATTACCTTTTGAAATAATGTGTGATGCTAGTGATTATGCCATAGGTGCTATTTTGGGACAAAGAAAAGATAAGAAACCTTATGTGATTTACTATTCAAGTGAAACTTTAAATAGTGCTCAAACGAATTATACTACCACTGAAAAAGAATTACTTGTAGTAGTATTTGCATGTGAAAAATTCAGGTCTTATCTTGTTGGCTCACCTGTTGTTGTTTTTAGTGATCATGAAGCATTGAAATATCTTCTTTCTAAGAAAGATTCTAAGGTTAGATTGGTGCGGTGGATTTTGTTACTTCAAGAATTTGGTATCACAATCAAAGATAAGAAAGGCAACGAAAATGTTATCGCAGATCACTTGTCAAGATTGACAACAGATTCGAAAACTGACATCACACCAATCGATAACTACTTTCCTGATGAATCTTTACTTTCCATCTCTACAATGCCTTGGTTTGCTAATATTGTCTTTTTTTTTTGTTTCAGGATGATTAGTACTTAAAAGTGCATTTTTATCATGGTTTTATATCATCATTTTGCACTTGAAGTATCAATAACTCCTTAACTAAAGCATGTTTTATAATAATATATCTAATAATATAAGATACCTTTAATTTGTGGTAAATGTTCATTTTAAATGCAGGCCTATCACATAAATGAAAGGATTGATTGATGACTTTAAGAACTTAAGTTGCAAGGATAAAGAGATGGCCAAACATAGAAAAGAGATGTCGGTGCAATCCAAACCGGAACACTGTTCGGTAATTGGGTCATATCTGGAGCTACAGATCTCAGATTTAGGTCCAATTTATATGGATGGAAAGGTAAGACATAGGCCTACAACTTTCATATGGAGCCCAAGATCTAAAAAGGCCATTATCAAGTCCAAATTGTAGCAACAACAAAGAAGCCCGAATCTGTCTTCCAGCCCGAGCACTGTTCGGTATTTTGGCCATATCTGGAGTTCTAGAAGTCCAAATGAGCTGAATTGTTTACACAAGAAAGCTGAGACAATTGCCTACAACTTTCATGTTTGCAACTGGCTCCAATTTTGACGTTATCAATGACGTTTTGGGCAGACAAGAGAAGATAAGGATTGTCACCAAGTCAAAAGTTGGTCACCCACTTATCAATTAGTCATCAAATCAATAGTTCCCATTTTTGGCCTATAAAAGGAGGCATTTGCCATGCATTTAGGCATCTTGGTGTTCAGATCAAGATCATGCTCTTCCTTTCTCTCTTTGTATTTTTTATGCTTTGTTTTCATTAATATTAAGTTTATGCCTTTCATTTCCTTTCCTTTACTTAGTTAACTTTTATGTTCTTATTTTGTTTATCTATTTTGCTTTCTTTCATTATGTCTAGCTAAGTTAATTATGTCAAGGTGAAAAGGTTACACTAATGGTGTAAGAATAAGTATAATGTAAACTTAATATGGACTTTAATGTTTGATACTAACATGTTTTATATTTGCTATCTTGTTCACTCTTTAATACTTTGCTTGTTAAATGACTAATCTTGATTTATGTTGTATAACACTTGGTACAACAAATGCTTGGCACTTTCATAGCCCATAATGTATGGTATAACCGACACCTGAGCTATGAAAGGAACTTGATTTGTTGTTAACATAAGTTATAATCATGAATGCTTGACGAGATTTACAAGTATTAGCATTAATTGAATAAGATGACTAATGTAATCATGTTAACAATATATAATCTGATTGGAACCTCCTTTGTGTGTGGTTTCCAATTCAATAATAAGAGTTTATACTATACTTGTTTGATATACCATTAGTGGAACCTCTAACCTTGACATTTGTTATTATCATTGTTTAATCGTTACATTAATATTCCATCTCAAAGTTCTCATCATCTTCTTCTTCTTCTCTTTCTTTATTATTATTATTATTACTACTACTACTACTACTACTACTACTACTACTACTACTACTACTACTACTACTACTACTACTACTACTACTACTACTACTACTACTACTACTACTACTACTACTACTACTACTACTACTACTACTACTACTACTACTACTACTACTACTACTACTACTACTACTACTACTACTACTACTATACTTTCCTGATGAATCTTTACTTTCTGTCTCTACAATGCCTTGGTTTGCTAATATTGTCAATTTTCTTGTTTCAGGACAATTGCCAGCTCATTGGAATACCCAAGATAAAAGAAAGTTTTTGAACGAAGTGAAGAACTTTTATTGGGATGATCCTTATTTATTCAAATATTGTCCTGATCAAATATTTCGAAGATGCATTCCTGACAATGAGGTAAGTAGTGTCACTAAATTTTGTCATTTTGAGACATGTGGGGGCCATTTCTCATCAAGAAAGACAATTGCAACAATCTTACAAAGTAGATTTTACTGGCCCACCATGTTCAAAGACTCACATGCATTCTGCAAGTCTTGTGAAAATTATCAAAACCTGGGATCAATTTCAAAGGGTCATATTATGCCTTTAAATCCTATTCTTGTCATTGAGATCTTTGACTGCTGGGGTATAGATTTCATGGGTCCATTTCCTCCATCATTTGGTTTCTTGTATATATTAGTCGTAGTAGATTATGTTTCAAGAAGAAGAAGAAGAAGAAGAAGATGAGAACTTTGAGATGGAATATTAACGTAAAGATTTAACAACGATAACAATAAATGTCAAGGTTA
>NW_011501777.1:5040-33036 GCF_000495115.2 Populus euphratica
CACCATACAGTATGGGCTACGAAAGTGCCAAGCATTTGTTATACTAATTATTATACAACATAAATCAAGATTAGTCATTTAACACGCAAAGTATTAAAGAGTGAACAAGATAACAAATACAAAACATGATAGTATCAAATATTAAAGTCCATATTGAGTTTACACTATACTTATTCTTACACCATTAGTGTAACCTTTTCACCTTGACATAATAAACTTAGCTAGTCATAATGAAAGAAAGAAAAATAAATAAACAAAATAAGATAAAAGTTAGCTAAGTAAATGAAAGAAAATGAAAGGCATAAACTTGATATTAATAAAAGCAAAGCATAAACATTACAAAAAATACAAAGAGAGAAAGCAAAAGCATGATCTTGATCTGGAGACTAAGATGCCTAAATGCATGGCATATGCCTCCTTTTATAGGCCAAAATTGGGAACTATTGATTTGATGAGTGGGTGACCAACTCTTGACTTGGTGACAATCCTTATTTTCTCTTGTCTGCCCAAACCTTCATTGATTACATCAAAATTGGAGCCATTTAAAAACATTAAAGTTATAGGAAATTGTCTAAGCTTTCTTGTGTAAAAAATTCAGCTCATTTCAACTTCTAGAACTCCAGATATGGCCAAAATACTGAACAGTGTTCGGGCTAAAAGACAGATTCGGGCTTCTTTGTTGTTGCAATAATTTGGACTTGAAAATGGCCTTTCTAGATCTTGGGCTCCATATGGAAGTTGTAGGCCTATGTCTTACCTTTCCATCCATATAAAGTAGACCTAAATCTGAGATCTATAGCTCCAGATATGACCTAATTACCGAATAGTGTTCTGGTTTAGATTGCACGACATCTCTTTTCTAAGTTTGGCCATCTCTTTATCCTTTCAATTTCAGTTCCTAAATTCATCAATCAATCCTTTCATTTATGAGTTAGGCTTGCATTTAAAATGAACATTTACCATAAATTAAAGGTATCTTATATTATTAGATATATTATTATAAAACATGCTTTAGTTAAGGAATTATTGGTACTTCAAGTACAAAATGATGATATAAAACCTTAATAAAAATGCGCTTTTAAGTACTAATCACACCCCCCAATCATCTTATTGCTAGTCCCTAATAATCAAAGCGTTAAAATAGAAAAATAATTTGTAAATTCCACAAAGCAAGGTATTCATCATTCAACTTCCATTAATCTATCCAGATAAACAAACTCTCATTAAATTTATTTATCTGCTCAATACCTCTTAACAATATATTAATAAACTTTTCTTTTGTGCTCAATATATCAACACATAATTATGGGGCTTTTATTGGAAGAAAACAAAATTTTTGTTCTAATATTTAAGGTTAATTTTCTTGGGTTGGGATTATTATTTGTCTTTTTTTTTATATATATATAACCTAAAACACCATGCATCTTTAACCCATGTAACGAGCTTTCAGCTAATGACTCCCAAACCAGTTGGTCTTAGGGCATTAGGTGTTGAGACACCCCTTCGACCTTAGTAAATGGGGTCGCAGATACTGATATATAGATAGTGCAATGTTTGATTCCTTTAAGCTTTTCTCCTCAACCCATGTAACAAGCATTGGACCAATAGCTCCCAAGTCAGTTGACTTTAGGGTCTTAGGTGTTAAAACACCCCTTCGAGCTTAATTGCTTTGGTTAAGGAGGCTACGAAACCAAACTTATCTACATTTTTATTGTCATCATGTTTTCTTTTCTTTTTCTTTTCTTTTTATTTTTGTGTTTTTTTTTTCTAATTATATACTATCCCTTTCCCTTAGTTGTTACCTTTAACAAAAAAAAATAATAATGTAATAATCCATTGTGCAACCCACAATCACATGTTAAAGTTTGTGTGTCAAAATTAAGGTTTAAGAATATATGTTAAATGAGTATATGAGCAGAATTAAGCGATAATAATGCAAGAGTTTGTAAATCTGAATATTTTAGGAAGTATTATAATAGACCTTGTTAAGAATGGTTACTAAGATGCGTCTCAAGAGTCACTTTAACAAAAGAGCTCTTTTACTCTACCATCTTCGTAACAACAATTATGTATATGCTTTATGAAATAGAAAATATTTTTTTTTATCAACTACTACCCTCTCCCCCCAACCAAAATGAGACATTGTCCTCAATGTTCTAAGGTAGAAAGATAGAGTATAGAAGATATCACCTAAAATAACGAACACTCACAAACCTGAAACACACTTAAACAAATATAAGAAACAACAAAACACAAATATTATGCTATTAATAAAACCAAAAGAAACAAGTTTTTACAAAGAAAAATTCAAATCACAGTTGTGATTATGGCTCACATCTTCCCTTGGTTTTATGTCCAAGAATGGCTTAAACACCCTCTATGGGTCGGGGATAGGCTTCTCATCCAGTTTTCTTAAAAACCGGCAAACAGGATCTTTTTTAGTCAGATTCCCAAGACTATATCGAGCATGTTCCTTATAGAATATTGGCCATAAATCATGAATTGCACAATATTTATCTCGACTATGATGACACTTAAGAGTCAATAGAAGATTATCTAAAGACTCTCTGTGTTTTGAAATAAATCCCACCTTTTGACAATTTTAACAGGTTTTGCGGAATGCATGTGATTCCTTGAATATGGTGGACCAATAAAATCCGCTTTGTAAGATTTCTACAATCCTCTTTTTTGAAGAGAAATGATCCCCACGTGCCTCAGAGTGACAAAATTTAATGAAAGTACTTACCTCATTGTCGAGAATGCATTTTTGAAATATTTGATTAGGACAATAATTGAATTAGTAGGGGTCATCCCAATAAAAATTTTGCACATTGCTCAAAAATTTTCTTTTGTCTTCGGTACTCTAGTGAGCTGGGAAAAATCCTGAAGCAAGAAAATAGATATTTTTAGCAAACCAAGGCATTGAACTAAGAGAAAGTAGAGATTCATCAGGAAAGTAATAATCAATTGATGTGATGTCGGGTGTCGAATCTGTTGTCACTTTTGATAAAAGATCCGCATCAACATTTTCGATGCCTTTTTCATCCTTGATTTCTTCTTGATTGGACATGGCATGAGAAAATGGAAGTGTTGGAGGGGAATCGGTCTTTTCTTTGCAATGTTCAGATTCAACCCCTTCCTTACCCTTAGAGATTGACTCATCATCTTTCTCACAAGGTTTAAGAATTGGTTTGTGAATAACCTTACCATTACGAAGAGTGGTGACTGATTTGACTTGATCCATGTGTTGACTTCCGGGACTACTTGCATTTGCATTGTATTGCCCCTTGGAATTTTTTTGTGGTTGAGACGGAAACTTACCTTTCTCTTGAAAACTGAGAGCAGATGTGAATTTTGCAAGAGTATCTTTAAAATCTGTTATGCTTTGAGCAAGTTGAGTGTTGATTGTCTCTTGCTTTTCAATGAATGCATACAAAGTTTCCTTAAAAGTTTTTGTAGGAGGTGGAGCATAAGGAGGTGCATATCCATGAGAATTTTGGAAATTATGGTGTGCTTGAAACTGTGATGGTGAATTTGTGCATTGTCACTCTTCCAACTGAAATTTGGGTGATTTCTCTAACCAGGATTATATGTTTGCAAATATGGGTTATGATTGGGCCTTTCGAAACTGTTTAAAGCATGAGCTTGTTCATGGAGACATTCCTTAAAAGAAGGCAAGGTTGGACAATTATTGGTTGAGTGTTCATTTGTTTCACATATTTGACACACAATGTTTTCAATAGATTTTAATTGACCACTCTTTTTCAATTCTAGTGCCTCGACTTTTCTAGCTAAAGATGCAAACTTGGCTTGGAGGTCATGATCTTCCCTAAGGTTGCACATACCTCCACTAGATGTATAAGGTTGAGTTTTACTCGGTGCCTCATAAGTACCCACGGTATCCCAATTTTGAGTATTTTCAGCTAACAAGTCTAAGTACTCCATTGCTTCATTAGGATCTTTATCTTCAAAAGTTCCATTGCACATCAATTCAACCATTTGCCTATCTCTAGGTGTTAACCCTTCACAGAAATGTGAAACCAATCACCATGTTTCAAAACCATGATGAGGGCAAGTACTAAGCAAGTCTCGATACCTATCCTAACATTGGTAAAATGTTTCTCCTGGTTTTTGAGTGAAAGTGGTCATTTGTCTCTTGAAAGAGTTTGTTATGTGAGATGGGAAAAACTTCTTCAAAAACTATTGTTGCATTTCATCCTAAGGACGAATGGATCCTGGTCTCAAATTTTATAGCCATGTTTTAGCTTTATCTTTTAATGAAAAAGGAAAAAGCTTTAATCTGATGGTGTTCATGCTACAATTTGAATCATTATATGTGTTACAAACCTCCTCAAATTCCCTTAAATGCAAGTATGGATTGTCCAATTCTAAGCCATGAAAAGAAGGTAAAAGTTGAATAATGCCTGGCTTAAAATTAAAATGAGATGCATCAGGAGGAAAAACTATGCATGATGGTGCACTTGTTCTTGTGGGATTCATGTGGTCTCTAAGTGTTCTAGCACGGTTATTCTCATTATTCTCATTATGAAGTGATTGATTATCTTCTTCGGCCATATTTTCTAAAAATGATGAGGATACCCTACAAAGTCTACCACTTGATGTACGTGACCACACTCTCATGCACGTGTAGGAATAGAATAAAAGGAAGAAGAAAACAAAAGAAGAAGAAACAAGAGACAAGAAACAAAGTTATATACAAGAAAAGTGTAAAGAGAAAATAAAATAAATACTATAATTTATACAAAACTTACCTCCCCGGCAACGACACCAAAAACATGACACGACGAAAAGATTGATGTCTTCTCCCAAGTACAGGAGTGTCGAAGTAATAAATAACCCGGCAAGACCGGGGTCGAACCACAAAGAGGTTAATTGTACAAATTATAAATCACAATAATACAACAACAATAACAACAACAACAACAACAACAACAACAACAACAACAATAATAATAACAACAACAACAATAATAATAATAATAATAATAATAAAGAAAAAGAAGAAGAAGAAGAAGAAGAAGATGAGAACTTTGAGATGAAATATTAACGTAAAGATTTAACAACGATAACAATAAATGTCAAGGTTAGAGGATCCACTAATGGTATGTCAAACAAGTATAATATAAACTCTTATTATTCAATTGGAAACCACACACAAAGGAGGTTCCAATCAGATTATATATTGTTAACATGATTACATTAGTCATCTTATTCAATTAATGCTAATACTTGTAAATCTCGTCAAGCATTCATGATTATAACTTATGTTAACAACAAATCAAGTTCCTTTCATAGCTCAGGTGTCGGTTATACCATACATTATGGGCTATGAAAGTGCCAAGCATTTGTTGTACCAAGTGTTATACAACATAAATCAAGATTAATCATTTAACAAGCAAAGTATTAAAGAGTGAACAAGATAACAAATAGAAAACATGCTAGTATCAAACATTAAAGTCCATATTAAGTTTATACTATACTTATTCTTACACTATTAGTGTAACCTTTTCACCTTGACATAATAAACTTAGCTAGACATAATGAAAGAAAGAAGAATAAATAAACAAAATAAGAATATAAATAAGATAAAAGTTAACTAAGTAAATGAAAGGAAATGAAAGGCATAAACTTGATATTAATGAAAGCAAAGCATAAACATTACAAAAAATACAAACAGGGAAAGCAAAAGCATGATCTTGATCTGGAGACCAAGATGACTAAATGCATGGCAAATGCCTCCTTTTATAGGCCAAAATTGGGAACTATAGATTTGATGAGTGGGTGACCAACTCTTGACTTGGTGACAATCCTTATCTTCTCTTGCCTGCCCAAAACATTATTGATAACATCAAAATTGGAGCCACTTGAAAACATGAAAGTTGTAGGAAATTGTCTCAGATTTATTATATAAAAAATTAAGCTCATTTCGACTTCTAGAACTTCAGATATGGCCAAAATACTGAATAGTATTTGGGCTGGAAGACAGATTCGGGCTTCTTTGTTGTTGCAACAATTTGGACTTGAAAATGGCCTTTTTAGATCTTGGGCTCCATATGGAAGTTGTAGGCCTATGTCTTACCTTCTATCCATATAAAGTAGACCTAAATCTAAGATCTATAGCTCCAGATATGACCCAATCACCGAACAGTATTCTGGTTTGGATTGCACTAACATCTCTTTTCTATGTTTGGCCATCTCTTTATCCTTTCAATTTCAGTTCCTAAATTCATCAATCAATCCTTTCATTTATATGATAGGCCTGTATTTAAAATGAACATTTACCACAAATTAAAGGTATCTTATATTATTAGATATATTATTATAAAACATGCTTTAGTTAAGGAGTTATTGGTACTTCAAGTGCAAAATGATGATATAAAACCTTAATAAAAATGCACTTTTAAGTACTAATCACCTATCCTCGACCCATAAAGGGCTTTTAAGCTGTTCTTGGACGTAAAACCAAGGGAAGATGTGAGCCACAATCCCAACTACCTGTACATACACATGCTTTTTTAAAAATAAATAAATAAATATATAAAGAGAGAGAGAGAGATTGTGTGAGACTCCAGCTGGCCTTTATATAGGTGGTATGACTGCCTTTTTAATTTCTCATCTATAAAATCCTCTCTTCCTTCCTTTCATTTCTACTCAACCCATACATTCAACAAATATAGAAGTGTGTAGAAATGGCAAGTTCCTCAGGTCATCATATAAGAAATATTTGTGTTTTCAGTGGATCTAGTCCTCGGAAAGAAAATGAGTTTTTAGAATCAGCAAATCATCTTAGTTAGGTGCTAGTTGAGAGAAAGATTCATTTAGTATATTGGGAAGGCAGTCTGCGGTTAATAGGAGGTGTGTCAATAGTTGCATTTTTAAGAGGTAGTCAAGTTTTGGGGGTCGTCCCTGAAGCTTTAGCACAAGGGGACATCATTGGAAAAACAATTGGAGAGGAACT
Source organism: Populus euphratica (assembly GCF_000495115.2). Lineage (NCBI taxonomy): Eukaryota > Viridiplantae > Streptophyta > Magnoliopsida > Malpighiales > Salicaceae > Populus > Populus euphratica. The sequence continues at coordinate 12,020 of NW_011501777.1, forward strand.
TTAAGTCTACACAATGTCGGCTCAAATGAATGCAATACTTAACCATGCTGATGCCTTCATTGCTTACCAGGTGGTCTAGGCAGATTGGAAGAGATCTTTCATATTTCCTCTTGGGCCCAACTGCACATTCACCATAAACCGATAGGTCAGTTAAATGCTAATGGTTATTATGATAAGTTGTTGTCTTTTCTTGATCATGCTGTGGAACATGAATTTCTAACATCTTCTACATGACAAATCATAATCTATGCTACTACTGTTAAACAATTGATTGACCAACTACAATCTTTCATTCCTGTAATTGATCCTTCCATGAGTTGTATAAATTGGTCATCTAAGAAAAGCCATAAAAAGCTTAGATTAGATTTGAGTCTTCATTTATAATTTTTTTTGTCCTTTTGTTTTATTATTGTGTTTTGTTATTTTTTATTTTTGTTTAAGTGTGTTTCAGGTTTGTTAGTGTTCGTTATTTCAGGTGATATCTTCTATACTCTATCTTTCTACCTTAGAACATTGAGGACAATGTCTCATTTTGGTTGGGGGGAGAGGGTGGTAGCTAAAAAAAATAAATTAACTAACTGTGTTTTCTATTTCATAAAGCATATGGAAAATTGTTGTTACTATAATGGTAGAGTAAAGGAGATCTTTTTATGACTCTTGAGACGTATCTTAGTAACCATTCTTAATAAGGTCTACAATAATACTTCTTGAAATATTCAGATTTACAAACTCTCGCATTGTTATCACTTAATTCTGCTCATATACTTATTTAACATGTATTCTTAAACCTTAATTTACACACATACACTTTAACATATGATTGTGGGTTGCACATTGGATTATTACATTATTTATGTTCTTTTGTTAAAGGTAACAACTAAGGGAAAGGGATAATATATAATTTAAAAAAATAAAAACAAAAAAAGAGAAAAAAATTAAAATTAAAATGAAATGATGACAATAAAAATGTAGATAAGTAGATCTCAGATTTAGGTCTACTTTATATGGATGGAAAGATAAGACATAGGCCTATAACTTTCATATGGAGCCCAAGACTTACAAAGGCCATTTTCAAGTCCAAATTGTAGAAACAACAAAGAAGTTTGAATATGTCTTCTAGCCCGAGCACTGTTTAGTGTTTGACCTATATTTGGAGTTCTAAAAGTCCAAATGACCTAAATTTTTTACACAAGAAAGCTGAGATAATTTTCTACAACTTTCAGGTTCTAAGTGGCTCTAATTTTGATGTTATCAATGAAGTTTTGGGCAGATAAGAGAAGATAAGGATTGTCACCAAGTTAAGAGTTGGTCACTCACTCATCAATTAGTCATCAAATCAATAGTTCCCAATTTTGGCCTATAAAAGGAGGCATTTGCCATGCATTTAGACATCTTGGTTTCCAGATCAAGATCATGCTCTTGCTTTCTCTCTTTGTATTTTTTGTAATGTTTATACTTTGCTTTCATTAATATCAAGTTTATGCCTTTCATTTCCTTTCGTTTGCTTAGTTAACTTTTGTCCTATTTATGTTCTTATTTTGTTTATTTATTTTTCTTTCTTTCGTTAGGTTTAGTTAAGTTTATTATGTTAAGGTGAAAAGGTTACACTAATGGAGTAAGAATAAGTATAGTGTAAACTTAATACGGACTTTAATGTTTGATACTAACACGTTTTGTATTTGTTATCTTGTTCACTCTTTAATACTTTGCTTGTTAAATGACTAATCTAGATTTATGTTGTATAACACTTGGTACAACAAATACATGGCACTCTCATAGCCATACTGTATGGTATAACTGTCACCTGTGCTATGAAAGGAACTTGATTTGTTGTTAACAAAAGTTATAATCATGAATGCTTGACGAGATTTACAAGTATTAGCATTAATCGAATAAGATAACTAATGTAATCATGTTAACAATTTGTAATCTGATTGGAACCTCCTTTGTGTGTGATTTCCAATTGAATAATAAGAGTTTATACTAGTTTGACATATCATTAATGGAACCTCTAAATTTGGCATTTGTTATTATCATTATTTAATCCTTACGTTAATCTTCCATCTTAAAGTTCTCATCAACTTCTTCTTCTTCCTCCTCATTACTACTACTACTACTACTACTACTAATATTGTTGTTGTTGTTGTTGTTGTTGTTGTTACTGTTGTTTATAATTGTTGTTTATAATTTGTATAATTAACCTCCTTGTAGTTCGACCTCGGTTTTGTCGGGTTATTTATTACTTTGACACTACTACACTTGGGAAAAGACATCAATCTTTTAGTCGTGTCAGTTTCATGTTTTTATGAAGGTTAACACCTAAAGATAGACAAATAGTGGAATTGATGTGCAATGAAACTTTTAAAAATAAAGACCCTAATGAAGCAATGGAGTACTTAGACTTACTAGCTGAAAATACTCAAAATTGGAACACTAAAGGAGGTACGACTCAACCTTATACATCTAATGGAGGTATATACAACCTTAGGGAAGATCATGACCTCCAAGCCAAATTTGCATTTTTAGCAAGAAAAGTTGAAGCACTAGAATTGAAAAAGAATGGAAACTTAAAATTTGTTTAAGACATTGTGTATCAAATTTGTGAAACCAATGAACATTCAACCAATGATTGTCCAACGTTGCCTTCTTTTAAGGAATGTCTCCATGAACAAGCTCATGCTTTAAAGAGTATCTAAAGGCCTAATCATAACCCATACTCGCAAACATACAACCCTGGTTGGAGAAATCACCCAAATTTCAGTTGGAAGAGTGGTAACAACAATGCACAAACTTCATAGCCACCATTTCAAGCAAACCATAATTTCCAAAATTCTCATGGATATGCACCTCCTTATGCTCCACCTCTTAGAAGAAATCTTGAAGAAACATTGCATGCATTCATTGAAAAACAGGAGACAATTAGAACTCAAAATGCTCAAACCATGGCAGATGTAAAAGATACTCTTGCAAAATTCACATATACTCTCAGTTTGTAAGAGAAAGGTAAGTTTCCATTTCAACCATAGCAAAATCCTAAGGGACAATATAATGCAAATGCAAGTAGTTCCGCAAACTATCATATGGATCAAGTCAAATCAGTCATCACTATTTGCAGTGGTAAGGTTATTGAAAAACCCACTCTTAAACATTGTGAGAAAGATGATGAGTTAAGCTCCAAGGGTAAATAAGGGGTTGAAGCTAAACATTGCAAAGAAAAGACTGATTCCCCATCAGCACTTCCATTTCCTCATGCCATGACCAAACAAAGGAAAGTCAATTACAACTCTAAAATCTTTGAAACTTTCAAATAGGTAAGGATCAATATACCTTTGTTGGATGCTATTAAACAAGTACCTTCTTATGCTAAATTTTTGAAAGATTTGTGCACTGTGAAGAGAAAACTGAATGTGAAAAAGAAAACCTTTTTAGCCGAACAAGTAAGTGCCATTTTTTAGAACAATAATGCTTTGAAATATAAAGACTCTGGTTGTTCTGCAATTTCATGCTTTATTGGAGAACATAAAATTAAAAGAGCTTTACTTAATCTCGGACTAGTGTGAATTTACTTCCATATTCAGTCTTTCAAAGTCTCAATCTAGGTGAGTTAAAACTAACTTTTGTAACACTGTTACTTGCTGATAGATTTATAAAAGTGCCTAGAGGAATAGTTGAATATGTGTTAGTACAAGTTGATAAATTCATTTATCCTGTGGATTTTATTGTCCTAGATAAACAAATTGTTGAAGCATGTAATTTAATTCCTGTTATTTTAGGACGTCCATTTCTTGCAACTTCTAACGTATTGATTAATTATAGGAATGGACTGATGAAGTTATCATTTGAAAATATGACATTGGAGATGAATATTTTCAACATTTGTAAGCAACCTGGAGATAATAATGATTTACGGGAAGTGTACTTTATTGAAAAATTAGTTTATGATTAATTTGAAACTATTTCCAGTGAAATTGAGTTTAATGAATATGAGAATTTGCAAATGGTTTATTTTCATGAAGAATCAAAGGTAAGTAATTGGAGACCACAATTTGAAGAGTTGCCACTGCGATCAATTGAGTCTATACCTTCATATGTTTAACCACCAAAACCTGATTTGAAGTCATTTCCATTCAATCTCAAATACTCATTTTTAGGAGAAAATAAAACTTTTCTAGTAATAATTTCTTCCAAACTTAATGCACATCAACAAGGTAAGTTACCACAAACTCTGAAAATGCACAAAAATAAATTAGGATGGACCATAACTGACATAAAAGGAATTAGTCCTTTGATTTGCACACATAAAATTTATTTAAAGGAAAATGCTAAACCCTCTAGAGAAATGTAACGAAGGTTTAATCCTAATATGAAAGAAGTAATGATGAATGAAGTTATTAAGCTTCTAGATAATGAAATCATTTATCCTATTTCTGAGAGCAAATGGGTAAGTCCTACCCAAGTTGTACCCAAGAAGTTTGGAGTCACTATGATAATGAATGAGAAAAATGAGTTAATTTCAACTAGAATTGTTACTGGTTGACGCATGTGCATTGACTGTAGGAAACTTAATTCAATGACTAGAAAAGATCATTTTCCCTTATCTTTCATGGATCAAATCCTAGAAAGAGTTGCAGGTCATGAATTTTATTGTTTCCTAGATGGCTATTCAGGATGTAATCAAATTCAAATTGCATTGGAAGATCAAGAGAAGACTACTTTTACATGTCCATTTGGTACTTTGGAATATCAAAGGATGCCTTTTGGATTATGCAATGCACCAACCATGTTTTAAAGATGCATGCTTAACATATTCAGTGATATAGTTGAACATTTTCTTGAAATTTTTATGGATAATTTTTTTGTTTTTGGCGATTCATTTGATGATTGATTGACTAACTTATAAAAGGTTTTGAGCAGGTGTGAAGAGAAGAATCTTGTGCTGAATTGGGAAAAATTTCATTTTATGGTAACAAACGACATTGTACTTGGTCACATTGTTTCATCGAAAGGAATTGAGGTTGACAAATCTAAAATCAAGTTAATTGCTAACTTGCCAACACCAAAATCTATTAAAGATGTTAGATCATTCTTAGGACATGCTGGTTTTTATAGAAGGTTCATCAAAGATTTTAGTGTTATATCTAAGCCATTATGTAATCTTCTAACAAAGGAAAATGTTTTTGAATAGACTGAACAATGTAAAAAAGCCTTTGTTAAACTTAAAAACTTGCTTACTTTTGCTCCTGTCATTCAACCTCTTGATTGGTCATTACCTTTTGAAATAATGTGTGACGCTAGTGATTATGTCGTGGGTGTTGTTTTGGGACAAAGAAAAGATAAGAAACCTTATGTGATTTACTATGCAAGTAAAACTTTAAATAGTACTCAAATGAATTACACCACCACTGAAAAAGAATTACTTGCAGTAGTATTTGCATGTGAAAAATTTAGGTTTTATCTTTGAAATATCTTCTTTCAAAAAAGGATTCTAAGGCTAGACTGGTACGATGGATTTTGTTACTTTAAGAATTTGATATTACAATCAAAGACAAGAAAGGCACCGAAAATGTTGTCACGGATCATTTGTCAAGATTGACAACAGATTCGAGATCTGACATCACACCAATCGATGACTACTTTCCTGATGAATCCTTATTTTCTATCTCTAGAATACCTTGATTTGGTAATATTGTTAATTTTCTTATTTCAGGATATTTTCCGGCTCATTAGAGTACCCAAGACAAAAGAAAGTTCTTGAACGAAGTAAAGAACTTTTATTAGGATGACCCTTATTTATTCAAACATTGTCCTGATCAAATATTTCAAAGATGCATTCCTGACAATGAGGTAAGTAGTGTCATTAAATTTTGTCATTCTAAGGCATGTGGGGGTCATTTCTTATTAAGAAAGACAACTGAAAAAATCTTACAAAGTGGATTTTACTGTAATATCGAGAATCCAAAGAATGGTAATGTTTTCAAGGTAAATGGACATCGTTTGAAAGCTTACATTGATAATTTTTTAATTGAAAATAACTTTATTGAATTGGGTGATCCTTTATATAAAGATTGATATTTTTTTTCTCTCACATTGATTTTGTGTTTCCTTTCGGTGTGATCTTTGTTTGCTAGTTTTTTTCCACCCCAGTCAAATGGTGGATAACCGTACTCCGTGACTTAAGTCGATTCTTTCAGTTTCCCATAATAACTGATATCTATGTATATATTTGTTCAATTCTTTGCTCTTCTCATTTGAAAATGGACACCACTCTTGAAAAATTGAAAAAGTATTTTCCTACTTTGTCTTAGAATACGATTACAAAAATTTACTGTGCTAGATGTGCAAGATTGAGATTGTTAATGAACCATGGAATTCCTGAAGATATTCATTGGCTAATTGAAGCAAAGGTCTGATTATCAGGTGAATCCTCAAATTCTTTCATTTCATACATGCCTAGAACATGTAAAAATACTTTTACAAAGAAATGTCATGTAAAACGACTACAAGTCTGTCACAGATATGCTAGATGGACTTGTAGTACAAAATGTCATTCTTCAGGAATGATATCTGTAAATCGTGAAGATAAAATACAATTCATTAAGGATGGCCTGAGTAAGGAGTCTTTAGATAATCTTCTATTGACTCTTGAGACGCACCCTAGTGGAGATGTGCATCGTGCAATTTATGATTTATGACCATAATTCCATAAAGAACGTGCTCGACATAGTCTTGGGAATCTGACTAAAAAAGACCCTATTTGCCAATTTTTAAGAAAACTAGATGGGAAGCCTATCCTCGACCCATAGAAGGTGTTTAAGCCGTTCTTGGATGTAAAACCAAGGGAAGATGTGAGCCACAATCACAACTACTTGTACATACACATATTTTATTTTAAAAATAATAATAAAAGAGAGAGAGAGAGAGAGAGACTCTAGCTGGCCTATATATAGGTGGTATGATTGCATTTTCACTTTCTCATCTATAAATTCTTCTCTTCATTCCCTTTATTTCTACTCAACCCGCATATTCCACAGATATCAAAGTGTGTAGAAATGACAAGTTTCTCAAGTTATTAAATATGAAATATTTGTGTTTTTGGTGGATCTAGTCCTAGAAAAGAAAAAGAGTTTTTAGAATCAGCAAATCATCTTGGTCAGGTATTAGCTGCAAGAAAGATTCATTTGGTGTATGGAGGTGGCAGCCTTGGGTTAATAGGGGGTGTGTCACTAGCTGTATTTTTAGGAGGCAGTCACGTTTTGGGAGATGTCCCAATGCTTTAGCATAAGAGGACATTATTAAAAACACAATTGGAGAGGAACTACAGGTCCCCACAATGTCTAATTGAATAAATACAATGTTTAAACATGTTGATGCCTTCATTGCCTTACCAGGTGGTCTGGGCACATTGGAAGAGATCTTTCATATTTTCTCTTGGGCCCAACTTCACATTCACCATAAAGCTATCGGTTTGTTAAATGTTAATTTTTATTATAATAAGTTGTTGTCTTTTCTTGATCATGCTATGGAATAGGAATTCCTAACATCTTCAGCACGACAAATCATAATCTTTGCTGTTACTGCTGAATAATTAATTGACCAACCACAATCTTTCACTCTTATAACTAATCTCTCCATGAATCGCATAAATTGATCAACTAAGGACAACTGTAAAAGGTTTAGATTAGATTTGAGCCTTCGTTTGTGAAACCTTGTGTTTTATTATTTTGTTTTGTTATTTGTTATATTTGTTTAACTGTGTTTCAAGTTTGTCAGTGTTCGTTATTTCAGGTGATATCTTCTATACTCTATCTTTCTACCTTAGAAAATTGAGGACAATGTTTCGTTTTGATATTGGGGAAGGGGTAGTAGTTGATATTTATAAAAGAAAAAAATAAAAAAATACTACCTATGTTTTCTATTTACAAAACCATTGTTACTAAGATGGCAGAGTCAAGGAGTTTTTTGTTAAAGTGACTCTCGAGACGCATCCTAGTAAATATTCTTAATAAGGTCTATTATAATACTTCTTGAAATATTCAGGTTTACAAACTCTTGCATTATTATTTATTACTTTTGCTTATAAACTCATTGAAACAAGTATTTTTAAACCTTCATTATCACACACATACTTTAACATATGATTGTGAGTTGCATATTGGATTATTACATTATTTATGTTCTTTTTTTTAAAGGTAACAACTAAAGAAAAGGGATAGTATATAATTTGCAAAAAAAATAAAGGAAAACAAAAAAGAAAAAAATAATGATTACAAATGTAGTTAAAAAGATAAAATAAATAAAAAAGTAGATACGTTTGGTTTCGTAGCCTCCCTAACCTGAGTTATTAAGCTCGAAGGGGTGTTTTAACACCTAATACCTTAAAGTCAACTGACTTGGGAGTTATTGGCCCGACGCTTGTTACACGGGTTGAGGAGAAAAGTTTAAGGGAATCAAACATTGCACTATCTATGTATCAGTATCTGTAACTTGAGTTATTAAGCTCGAAGAGGTGTCTCAACACCTAATGCCCTAAGACTAACTGGTCTAGGAGTTATCAGCCGAAAGCTTATTATATAGGTTCAAGATGCATTGAGTTTTACGTTATATGTATAAAAAAAGAGAAAAAAAATAATAATCCCAACCCAAGAAAGTTAACCTTAACTATTAGAACATAATATTGTTTTCTTCTAATAAAAGCCCCATCATCTATGTTTTCATACATTGAGCACATAAAAAAAAAAGGTTTATTAATATCTTGTTTTAACAATATGAAGCAGATATATATATAAATTTAATGAGAGTTTGTTTACTTGGATAGAGTAATGGAAGTTAAATGATGAATACCTTGTTTAAGGGAACTTGCAAATTGTTTTTCTATTTTAACACTTTGATTACTAGGGACTAGTAATAAGGTGGTTAAGGGGTGCGATTAGTACTTAAAAGTGCATTTTTATCAAGGCTTTATATCATCATTTTGCACTTGAAGTATCAATAACTCTTTAACTAAAACATGTTTTATAATAACAAGTCTGATAATAAAAGATACATTTAATTTATGAGAAATGCTCATTTTAAATGCAGGTATTCTCACAATTCAAAGGATTGATTGTTGTGATTAACTATTGGAAGTGAAAGGACGGAGAAAAGTCTAAGCTTACGAAGGAAGTTAACTGATGGAGTGAATATTGTGAGTCTAAGCTTACGAAGGAAGTTAAAAAGGAAGTTAACTGATTCACTTCAAATTCGAACACTGTTCAGTCATCGGATCATATCTGGAGCTATAGATCTTGGATTTCATATTAATTTATATGGATGGAAAGATAAGAAAGGCCTATAACTTTTATAGTATGGAAAGACCTAAATTTGCCATTTTCAAATTCAAAGTTTGGCCACAAAAGAGAAGGCTGAATCTGTCTTGCAATCCAACCCAAGCACTACTTAGAGTTTTACCCATAATTGGATATCTAGAAGTCCAAATGATATGAAATTTGGTGGAAGTAAAAGACAATTTCCAACAATTTTCATGAAGAGGACCAGCTTAAATTCTGATGGTAGAAATGAGATTTCATCTAAACAAGAGCATGAGGGCTATCCATCATGTCTACCAGCAGCACTGCTCAGTAATTTAGATATATCTCAAGCTTTAGTGTCCAAATGATTTGAAATTTAGTGGGTGGAAGGAAAAAATAATTTCCAACAACTTTCATGCAGGACACTTTGCTAAATTTTGATCGCATCAATGTCAATTCAGCAAGCCAAAGTGCTTGAGTGATGCTATCCACCAAGTCCACTAATCCGTAGTTGGCCACTACATTAATTATCAATTACCAAAAGGAGGCATTTGCCATTTATTTGGGCATCTTGTTTTCTATATCAAGATCATGTTCTTGCTCTCTCTCTTTTTATATTTTTAATCTTATATCTTAAAGTCCTTTTTAACTCATCTTCACCACCATCATCATTGTTGTTGTTTTTATTGTTGTTCTTGTTCTTCTTCTTATTATTATTTATAATTTATATAGTTAACTTCCTTGTGGTTCGACCCCGGTCTAGCCGGGTTATTTATTACTTTAACACTCTTGTACTTGAGATAAGACATTAACTCTTTGATCATGTCAATGAGTTAATCTCTGAAGGTAAGGAAGGAGTTGAATATGAAAATTATAAAGAAAAGACTGATTCTCCCTAGCATTTCCATTTCCTCATGCCATGACTAAACAAAGAAAAGTATAAATCATAACTTTGAAATCTTTGAAACTTTCAAACAAGTAAGGATTAATGTACCTTTGTTGGATGCTATTAAACATGTTCCTTCCTGTGCTAAATTTTTTAAAGATCTATGCACTATGAAGAGGAAACTGAATGCGAAAAAGAAAGCCTTTTTAGCTGAACAAGTAAGTGCCATTCTCCAGAACAATAATGCGTTGAAATATAAAGACCCTGGTTGTCCTATAATTTCTTACTTTATTGGAGAATATAAAATTAAAAGAGTCTTACTTGATCTTGGAGCCAGTGTGAATTTACTTTCATATTCAGTTTTTCAAAGTTTTAATCTAGGTGAGTTAAAATCAACTTCTATAATTCTTTTACTTGCCAATAGATCTGTAAAAGTGCCTAGAGGAATAATTGAAGATGTGTTAGTTTAAGTCGATAAATTCATTTATCCTGTGGATTTTATTATCTTGGACACACAATCTGTTGAAGCATGTAATTCATTTAATGTTATTTTAGGACGTCTATTTTTTACAACTTCTAATGCATTGATTAATTGTAGGAATGGACTGATAAAGCTATCATTTGGAAACATGGCATTCGAGATGAATATTTTCAACATTTGCAAGCAACCTGGAGATGATAATGAATTACAAGAAGTAGATTATATTGAGGAATTAGTTTATGATCAACTTGAATCTACTTTAAGTAAAATTGAGTTGGATGAATTTGAAGATTTGCAAATGATTTATTATTAGGAAGAAATCATGGATGAAAAAAGCACCAAAAATATTGACGCCGATCTTTTATTAAGAGTGACAATAAATTTGACATCTGACATCATACCAATCGATGATTACTTTCCTGACGAATCCTTACTTTCTCTTAGTCCAATGCCTTGGTATGATAAAAATATCAATTTTTTGGCTTCAGGAGATTTGCCAGCTCATTGGAGTTCCTAAAACAAAGGAAAGTTTTAGAACAAAGTGAAGAACTTTTATTGGGATGACCCTAACTTATTCAAATATTTTCCTGATCAAATATTTCTAAGATTTATTCCTGACAATGAGGTAAGTAGTGTCATTAAATTTTATCATTCTGAAGCATGTGGGAGTTATTTCTCGTCATAAAAGATAGCTGCAAAAATCTTTCAAAATGAATTTTATTGGCTCACCATGTTCAAGGACATACATGCATTTTGTAAAACTTGTGAAAATTGTCAAAAAATTGATACTGGTCAAAAAGTTTTGTTTTATAATTTTGAACTCTATTTATTCCCTAGAGAGCTAAGATTAAGATGGAGCAGTTCATTTATTGAGAAACATGTGTATCCTTATGGGGCCTTTGATATTGAGAATCCAAAGAATGACAATGTTTTTTAAGGTAAAAAGATATTGTTTGAAAGCTGACTTTAATAATTTTCCTAGTGAAAATGAATCAACTAGTTTGAATGATCCTATAGATAAAGGTTGATTATTTTGTTTTTCTCACATTGTTTTTGTGTTTTGTTTTTTTATGACTCTTGGTTTGCTAGTCTCTCTCACCCTGATTAAATGACGGATAATGTTACTCCATGACTTTTAAATTAGTTCTTTTAGTTTCCCATGATAACTGATATCTGTGTATATATTTGTTCAATTTCTTGTTCCTTCTCTTTGCATCTCTTTTCCACTTCTCATCTTAAAAAATGGACACCACTCTTGAAAAATTGAAAAAGTATTTTCCCGCTTTGCCTCAAAATGCGATTACAAAAATTTATCGAGCTAGGTGTGCAAAATTGAGGTTGTTAATGAACCATGGAATTCTTGAAGAGATTCACTGACTAATTAAAGCAAAAATCCTATTATCAGGTGAGTCTTCTAATTCTTTCATTTCCCACATGTTTAAAACAGATAAAAGCACTTTTACAAAGAAATGTCGTGCAAAATGACTGAAAGTCTATCATTGATGTGCTAGATGAACTTGTAATGCATAATGTCGTTATTCAAGAATGATATTTGTAAACTGTGAAAATAAAATACTATTCATTAAGGATGGCCTAAGTAAGAGGTCTTTAGATAATCTTCTATTAACTCTTGAGACATATCTTAGTAAATATTTTTCAATGGTTATTTGCAATAATCATAATAATGTCTATCATAATACTTCTTAAAATATTCAGGTTTACAAACTCTCGCATTATTATCACCTAATTTTGCTCATATACTCATTTAACATGTATTCTTAAACCTTAATTTTCACACACATTTTAACATATGATTGTGGGTTGCACATTGGATTATTATATTATTTATGTTCTTTTATTAAAGGTAATAAGTAAAGGAAAGGGATAGTATATAATTTGAAAAAAGAGAAAAAGAAAAAAATAATGATAATAAAAATGTAGATAAGTTTGGTTTCATAGCCTCTCTAACCTAAGCAATTAAGCCTGAAGGGGTGTCTTAACACCTAATACCCTAAAGTCAACTGACTTGGGAGCTATTGGCCTAACGCTTGTTACATGGGTTGAGGAGAAAAACTTAAGGGAATCAAACATTGCACTATCTACATATCAGTATCTGCAACCTGAGTTACTAAGCTCGTAGGGGTGCCTCAACACCTAATGCTCTAAGCCCAACTAGTTCGGGAGTTATTAGTCGAAAGCTCATTATATGGGTTAAAGATGCATTGTGTTTTAAGTTACATGTATATATATTTAAAACAAAATAAAAAAAAAGAAAAAAAATCCCAACCCAAGGAAGTTGATCTTAAACATTAGAACAAAAATTTTGTTTTCTTCTAAGTGAAGCTCCATAACTATGTGTTGATATATTGAGTACAAAAAAAAAGTTTATTAATATCTTCTTTAAGAGGTAGTGAGCAGATATATAAATTTAATGAGTTTGTTTATCCGAATAGATTAATGAAAGTTGAATGATAAATACCTTACTTTGTGGAATTTGCAAATTATTTTTCTTTTTTAACACTTTGATTAGTAGGGACTAGTAATAAGCTGGTTGAGAGGTGTGATTAGTACTTAAAAGTGTATTTTTATCAAGGTTTTATATCATCATTTTACACTTGATGTATCAATAACTCAACTAAAACATGTTTTATAATAACATATCTAATAATATAAGATACCTTTAATTTATGGTAAATGTTCATTTTAAATTCAGGCCTATCACATAAATGAAAGGATTGATTGATGAGTTTAAGAACTAAAATTGAAATGACAAAGAGATGGCCAAACTTAGAAAAGAGATGGTGGTGTTGTCCAAATCGGAACACTGTTCGGTAATTGGATCATATCTGGAGTTGTAGATCTTAGATTTAGGTCTACTTTATATTGATGGAAATGTAAGACATAAGCTTACAACTTTCATATAGAGTCGAAGTTTAAAAAGGCTATTTTCAAATCCAAATTATAGCAACAAAAAAAAAGTCTGAATATGTCTTGTAGCCCGAATACTATTTATTGTTTGACCCATATCTAGAGTTCTAAAAGTCCAAAGAAAGTTGAGATAATTTTTTATAACTTTTATATTTTCAAGTGGTTCTAATTCTAAAGTTATCAATGATGTTTTGGGCAGACAAAAGAAGATAAGGATTGTCACCAAGTGAAGAGTTGGCCACCCACTCATCAATTAGTCATCAAATCAATAGTTTCCAATTTTGGCCTATAAAAGGAGGCATTTGCCATGCATTTATGCATCTTGGTCTCCATATCAAGATCATGCTCTTGCTTTCTCTCTTTGTGTTTTTTTATTGTTTAAGTTTTGCTTTCATTAATATCAAGTTTATGCCTTTCATTTCCTTTCCTTTACTTAGTTAACTTTCATCTTATTTATGTTTTTATTTTGTTTATTTATTTTTCTATGTTTAGTTAAGTTTATTATGTTAAAGAGAAAAGGTTACACTAATAGAATAAGAATAAGTATAGTGTAAACTCAACATAGACTTTAATGTTTGATACTAACATATTTTGTATTTGTTATCTTATTCACTCTTTAATACTTTGCTTGTTAAATGACTAATCTAGATTTATGTTGTATAACACTTGGTACAACAAATGCTTGACACTTTTATAGCCATACTATGTAGTATAACCGACACTTGAGTTATGAAAAGAACTTGATTTGTTGTTAACATAAGTTATAATTATGAATGCATGACAACATTTACAAGTATTAGCATTAATCGAATAAGATAAATAATGTAATTATGTTAACAATTTCTAATCTGATTGGAACCTCTTTTATGTGTGGTTTCCAATTGAATAATAAGAGTTTATATTATATTTGATATACCATTAGTGGATCCTCTAACCTTGACATTTGTTGTTATCATTGTTTAATCCTTATGTTAATCTTCCATCTCAAAGTTCTCATCAACTTCTTTTTTTTTGTTCTTTATTATTAGTACTACTACTACTGCTGCTGCTGCTGCTAGTATTATTATTCTTATTATTATTGTTACTATTGTTGTTGTTGTTGTTGTATTATTGTTATCTATAATTTATATATTTAACCTTCTTATGGTCCGACCTCAGTCTTGTCGGGTTATTTATTACTTCGACATTTCTACACTTAGGAGAAGACATTAATCTTTTAATTGTATTAGTGGACATCAAGCTATCGTACTTCCCATTTAAAACTAAGAGCAATGGTTAGGATAAGGCGGATGGTTACAGCTTTGACTACTAAGCTGAAGGTCTCAAAGTAATCAGGGCAAGTGTTTGGTAATACCTTTTTTTCATAAGTCTAGCTTTATACCTATTAATACTCTCGTCTCGTCTGGCTTGTGCTTCAATTTGTATACCCACTTGCATCCTATGATGTTAACATTAGAAGGCTCAGCAACAAGATCCTAGGTGTGATTGTGATGAAGAGCTGCAATCTCTTGATCCATTGCTTTAGTCCAATGTGGATCTTTTAGAGATTGACTGAGTGTACAGGTTCTGTAACAGCAGTTAGATTTAGAATAACCTTCTTTTTAGTGATACCATTCATCAACCTTATTATCATACGTGGATCTGATAAGTAGGAATAGACTCAGGAGAAAGAGGAGAGATCGGAAAGGTTGTAGTTTCACTCAAGGAAATAGAATCAACAGTTGTGGGAATGGGATCAGTATGGATTAGGGTAGATGTATCAATTGGATAGTGAGACAAATCACTAGATGGGAGTGGTATTGCAGGAGGTAAATTGGCAGATGAAATATCATCAAGTTGAGATGGAAGAGATCTGTTGTTGAAAGGGAATTGTGTTTCATCAAACACCACATGAGGTGTGACATAAACTCGTCCAGTGAGATAATCAAGGCATAAATATCCCTTGTTGTTGAGGGTATAACCAAGAAAGATGCACTAAACTGATCAATATTGTAGTTTATGGTTGTTACGAGGACGAATGAAAGGATAGTATAGGTAGCCAAATACTCTTAGAGAATTGTAATCAGGTAGTTTTTGAAAAAGAGTTAGATAAGGTGAAGCATTGTTGAGTACCTTGCTAGGCATTCTATTGATGAGGAATGTGGCTGATTGAAAATCATACTGCCAGAACTTGCTAGGTAATGAAGCATGAGCTAGCAAGGCCAATCCAGTCTCTACAACATGTCTATGCTTCCTTTCAACTCTCCTATTCTGAGCTGAATTATAAGGATAGGAAAAACGATGCACAATACTAGCCTGTTGAAGAAAAGTGATGAAGGATTTGAACTCAACTCCATTGTCAAACTACACATATTTTATATTGTCATCAAATTGATTTTCTACTTGAAGTTTGAATTGTTGAAACATTGGGAGAGCTTGATCCTTTGTATGTAGTGGATAGAACCATGTGTATTATGAGAAATCATCTAAGAATATAATAAAATACTTAGCACCAGATATGGATTTTTCTGAGGCTGGTCCCCAGATATCCATATGAATCAATTCTAATAGTTTGGAAGCACGAGAGGAGGAGAGACGAGTGGGCAGTCCGTGACTCTTTACAAGTTGATATGAAGAACATATAGTGGAACAATCAGTAGCTTTATTCTTTTCATAGGAAACATTACAGCTTTGTAATATTTGGACTATAACATTAGTGGTAACATGACCTAGTCTGTGATGCTATATGTCCATTTTATTATGAGTGGTTCTGGAGACTAGAGAATGAAAAATAGAGAAATCTTTAATGCCAACGTATGCCATCTTCTCATTGTTCAGTGCTGGGAACTTATAAAGTCCATTCTTAAGTCTGCCTCGTGCTAGTATCTTCTTTGTATGCAGATCCTTCACAAGAAAAGTATTAGATTGAAATTCAATCAAGACATTATTATCTGAGCAGAACTTGACAATACTTATCAAGCTTGCTGAGATGAATAGAATATGAAACACCTTTCTGAGTTGAAATGATCGGGAGTTAGAGACTAGATGATGGGAACCAATGTTGGAAATGGATAAGTGCTTACTATTACCAATTGTGACCTTGTCTGTCCCTATATATGGAGTAGAGTTGGTTAGATTCCTAGCATTCTGAGTCAGGTGATGGCTTGCTCTAGAGTCAAGGTAACAATTGTCATTTGCAAGACAACTATAGCAGGTATATTGCTTTGATTTCTGATATTCATATTCATAGAGTTAGAACCACTGTTTGAAGATTTTTGATAGGAAATGTCAAATCTGTGATAGCAGACATGTACTATTAGCCCATACTTTCCACATAACTGACATAATGGCTTCTCTAAACTGATTGAATTATGTCTTCCACTCTATGTATATCTGCCCCGATGACTACGACCTCTGTAGATATAATTGCTGGCATTTGGAGTGAAGCTTGTGTAGTTATGTCCTCTACTGCCATTGTATCTCCTTCCACAATCTCTATTATTAGAGGAAGAGGCATAATTGGCTGCCATTGTAGAAATTTGATCTACTAAGCTTTGTTGCTCAAGTCGATTTTCAAATGCTAAGAGCATGCTATGAATTGCTTCAACTGAGATTTTATCATTTCTAATGTTGATAGAAGTAACAACTGCATTGTAGTCAGAACCTGTCACGACCCGAATCCCGGATCCATGACCGGCACATAGGCAAGGTTCCCCTCCAAGGTTCCGTACCTATGCGAACCCAAACTTACATACAAATTTATCCTAACTCAATCAGAGTTCAACGCAGCATTAATAACAAAATCAATTTCATAATATAACTTAATTGTCTTAATACAAGAGTTAATATAATTTTATAGTTTTGGAGCACTAATTAGACATAAAGGAAAATGCACGGATTACAACCAAAAGAGCAGGTTCTGAAGGTCCAACAAAAGTGACCTGCTATCAAGCTATAAGCCTGAAAATGATAAATAATGAGAGTGTGAGTTCAACAACTCAGTGAGTAGATAACATTCAATATACACACACGAGATAATACAATAATGAGAAATATATATACAAGTATGAATTTAGGTTCTTATAAAAAGGTTTCTCAAATAGGCCATAACAAGAATATCATATGGTAAAATCGTCAGAAAATCAAAATGCAATGAGCATGAGGCTCCGTACTGTGGGATGATCAGTCCACACAGGTTGGTGACTCCCCCGACCAACTAGGGTTCAGATACGATGTGCACAAAAACTAACACTACCCTATTAGCATGGGTATTCTGACTGACATACCATAGGGTCATAATCATACTCAAACAGACATATTAATATCTCAAGGCTCAACTCATGACATCAATCAAATGAGAAGCTATCAATTCAGAAGTCAATCCAAAATACATACTGGTTCATATCAAGAATTTAGATTCAACAAATGATCATGCTTATCATAACAAGGATAATAGTCACCATATATATTATCAAGAAGCATGATCCAATTCATATTAACAAATCAAATATTTATAATATTTCTCTTGCATATGGAAAATTATCCACTCACCTGACTCGAAAGCAAACAGAAATCAAAAGCAAACACCGAAGAAAATTCTACTGACATCTTGCCGGTAGAATATTAGGATTATCTGAATACAAAGGAGACATATTCAAGAATGACTCAAAAGAATATATAACCTATTTAATACACTTATTTAAGGATATATTCCATAACCCTATATATTTTTGAACTAATTAGTTATATTCCAAAAACCCAAAAATTAACGATTTTCTCAAAATCTAATCCACAATAAAACAAATAATAAAATTGGTAATACTTCACTAACTAACCCTCAATTATTCATCAAACACATATGCAAAAGCTAATATTACAGCTAGGGACTAATCTGTAATTTATTATATTTTTAAGGGTCAAATTGTAACTTAATCCATTTGGAGGACCAAACTAAACTTATCATAAATCCATGAATATACTGAAATTCTGACCATAATCAATCCTCATTTCTGTCCAGATCATCTCATTATACTCCAGGGACCATTCTGGAATTTTATCAAATTCTTTTAGGGTTAAATGGTAATTTTTGTCAAATTGAAGGACCAAATTGAAAGTGTTAAAATTTCATAACTATACAGGAATTCTGCCCATAATTTATCTTTTATTCTGTTCAGAATCTCGGAATATGCCCCAGGGACCAATCTGTAAATTTTCCAAAGTTTGGGGACTAAACTGTAATTTCCACAAATTGAAGGACCAAAATGAATTTTCGTCATCTTCAACCTCCAACCCAGAATTTCAACAGAAACCCACTGTTCTTTCCTTATTTCTAACATAATTTCACCATTCAAACAAAATCATAACTCAAAATCATCATCTTTCAATTCAATCTCTCAAAATCCACCAAATAATCCATTACCCATAACAATCAACCCATAAAATTCAATTAATTCATCAATCAAACCCAAAACACAAATTTTCAAAACCCTAACATTTATCAAAACCAAAATTAAAACTTAATCAGCACATATTTATATATAATCTTACCTTTAAACTTATTTCCTTCAACTCCTTTCTATTTTTCTTCTAATTTCCCTCTTTTCTCTTCTTCTTCTTTCTCCCTTCTCTCTCCTGCCGATTCTCTCTCAACTTTCAGATCACTTATTTTGTTTTTTTTTTTTTTACTTTCTATTTATATTTATCAAGTTTTTGTTGAATTACTACACTACCCCTCATTCATTTATACCTACACTTTAAGCCACCAAGGGCTTTATTGTATTTTCCTACTTATTTATTCAAAACATTACAATCTCCCCACCTTATAAAAGTTTCATCCTCGAAACTTAATAAGAAAGATTGAATACTTACCGAGATTATCGAAAAGATGAGGATACTCCTCACGCATTTTATCCTCGAGCTCCCATGTTGCTTCCTCACGTGAATGACCCTTCCATTGCACTTTCACTGAAGCTATATCCTTTGACCTAAGCTTTTCAGCAATCTCAAACCAACAAACCGGTGATCTACACTTCCGACCATACAAAGCCTCATAAGGTGCCATCTCTATGCTAGCCTGATAACTGTTGTTGTAAGCAAATTCCACTAATGGTAGGAACTTACTCCAACCAACTCCAAAATCCATAACACAAGCCCTTAGCATATCCTCCAAGATCTGAATAGTCCTCTCAGACTGACCATCTATCTGTGGGTGAAAAGCTGTACTCAACTGCACTTTAGTACCCATAGCTTCTTGGAATTTCACCCAAAATCGCGATGTAAACTGTGGACCTCTATCTGACACTATCGAGATTGGCACTCCATGCAACCGTACAATCTCACTAATAAACAATTCCGCCAACTTTGCATATCCATAAGTAATCTTAACTGGCAGAAAATGGGCTGATTTTGTCAACCTATCAACAATCACCCATATCGAATCATAACCCTCCTAACTCCTAGGCAATCCTGTCACAAAGTCCATTGTGATCCTTTCCCACTTCCATTCTGGAATCAACAATGGTTGCAACAATCCAGGAGGCTTCTGGTGTTCACCCTTTACCCTCTGACAAATTAAACACCTAGAAACAAAGTCTGCTACATCAGCCTTCATCCTATTCCACCAATAACATACCTTAAGGTCTTTATACATTTTGGTGGAACCTGGATGCATTGTGTAAACTGTCTGATGTGCTTCTACCATCAATTCTCTCCTCAGATCATCTACATCAGGTACACAAAGCCTATCTCTATATCTCAGTACATCATCATCACCTATCACAAAACCTGCAGCCTTACCCTGCTCAACCTCATTTCTGATCCTGAGTAGTGACTCATCATTCTTCTAAGCTGCTTTTATCTTATCAAACAAATCTGACTTAACCTGAAAATGAGCAATCATTGCTCCAACTTCACTAAGATCAAATCTGACTCCTTCATCCACTAACTCATGCAGCTCCTTAATCAGAGGTCTTCGTACCTCCTGAATATGAGCTAAGCTCCCTGATGATTTTCTACTCAAAGCATCGGCAACTACATTTGCCTTACCCGGGTGGTAATGTATGGTACAATCATAATCCTTCAGCAGTTCCATCCATCTCCTCTGCCTCATGTTTAGATCTCTCTGCTGAAAGATATATTTCAAACTCTTGTGATCTGTAAAAATCTCACAAGTTTCACCATACAAGTAGTGCCTCCAAATCTTCAAAGCAAAAATGACAGCCGCCATCTCTAAATCATGTGTAGGATAGTTCTGTTCATGCTTTTTCAGCTGCCGTGAAGCATAGGCAATAACCTTGCCATGCTGCATTAGAACACATCCTAACCCCACTCTCGAAGCATCACAATACACTGTGTAACCACCAAAACCTGATGGTACTGCTAGAATAGGCGCTGTAGTCAATCTTTCTTTCAACTCCAAGAAACTTTTCTCACAAGCTTCAGACCATTGAAACTTAAC
>NW_011501783.1:0-4144 GCF_000495115.2 Populus euphratica
AAACCTAAGGAATGTAATGCTTAACTAATTAAATATTAAAGGATAAAATTAAAAAAAAAATTATGCAAAAGGATCTAAGATAAAAAAAAAATAGCAATTAAAAGAATGAGAGTTAATTTTGAAATAAAAAATAATTTAGGCAAAAACAAATTTTTTAATGGAGGGCTAAATTGAAAATAAAAAAAAATTAAAATTAAAAGAACGATGACTAATTTTTTTTTTTTTTAAAAAAATTCAGCATAAACTTGAATTGAAGAATGAAATCGAAAATCATAAAAAATTTTATGAAAAAATTAAGAAAAAATTAAAAAAAATGATGAAATTAAAAAAAAAATTATATATGATAAATTAGAATTGAAGGATTAAATAAAAAATAAATAAAAATTTAACAAAAGCACTGAAAAATAAAAATAAAAGAATAAATATTAAAATTAAAATATCAAATATCAAAAAGAACAAATTGCCCAGTCACCATTGATGCCATACCGGCAGAGAGAGGAAGAAAGGAAAAAAAAATAATCGATGACAAACTACCCTACTGCCACCGACGTTGCATCAAGAGAAAGGGGACTTGGTGGTGCATCTAAAGACATAATAAAAAAAAGGGGTGTTCGGGCCAGCTTACGCGCACCACGACTAATCCCCACGGCCCACTGAACACCCTGCAAACCCAGCAGGCAGGTAAGGCAGCGCGGGGCTGACAGGCATGCAACTCCAAGGCTCGAACCCGTGATAGCAGAAGGCGCAAGGCGCCATTCCACCGCTGGGCCGTTGCCTTGGGTGCAGAAAAAAAAAAAAAAAAGATATTTTTTTTGAGTGGAAGGCTTGACACTCTTCACTCAAAATGCCTCCCATGCACTGGTATATGTTCTCACGTGTTAGCAACCTTTTCAAATTAATTAATATTTAATTGATATAAAAAGATAAAAAAGTTATTTAATTACCCTAGTAATTACAAAAAAAAAATCTAAGAAAAGGACCAAAACACCCCTGGTCTTATCCAAGAGCATACTTGTTAATTTATTGTACATGATTGATTAATGAAAAGATATTTATATTTTTTTGTATTGTTTTATAAAAACAATTCTAGAGCAATTAGATATTTTATTATGCTTAAAAAATAAAATAAAAATACAAACAGTTCTTTAACCACAAATATCTCATATGAAAAAGACAAAATATCTCTAGCACGGAGTCAATTGATTCTCAGCGCCCCATATTTTTACTTTTATTTATTTATTTTGGAAGTAAGTAAAAGAAACAAAGCATTCAAAATTAATTGCCGCAACTTGCCCACGTATCTTAGTTGTTGGGTTATCTTGTAAAATTTGGTTTATATTTGTCTGGATTAACTGCATGTCAAAATAAATTTCTAAAATAAAATTTTAAGTTTTGCATCGAGGGGCTTGACCTAGCGGTGGAAGGGGCTTTTCTCTTTCCACTGTATATAGGTTCGAGTCCTAACGTACACGTCTGTCATCCCCGCGATGCCTTACATGCCTACTGAGTTTGCAAGATATTCAGTGAATCATGGGGATTAGTCGTGGTGCGCGTAAACTAACCCGAACACTCCACGTAAATTAAAAAACAAAAAAAAATAAAAATAAATAAATTCTAAGTTTTAGATATTTAAGAATTCAATATATTCATTCCATTCGATCGAATTCTAGTAAAACTTTTATTTTTTAATTTATATATATATATAATCAGAAGTCTTTTTGTATGTATTATTTGAAAAAATACTATTAGATTTTTTGTTTGTTTTTAAATATGGTTATAACATTAATAAATGCTTTTTTTTTTCAGCCCTTTGCATTGTTTTTTTTTTCCCTCAAGTTTTACCTGTAGCTTTTTTGCATACGTCAATTTTTATTTTTATATAATTAAGTAAAAAATAATTTTTTTAAAAAAATATTATTAATCAAATCAATTATAACATTAATAAATGCTTTTTTTTCAGCCCTTTGCAATGTTTTTTCCTCCCTCAAGTTTTAGTTATAGCTTTTTTGCATATGTCAATTTTTATTTTTATATAATTAAGTAAAAAATATTTTTTAAAAAAAATAATATTATTAATCAAATCAAATTTATGATTGATTTAGAAATTTAATTAGTTAATCTAAGTTGATTCAAAATATTATTATTTTATTATATAAAAATAACTCCATCTTGAAAAAAGTTTTTTCTTGAAATCAAACTGATTTTTAACATAATTATAACTAAATTTATAAAGTTAAAATCATATTGAATTAATTATCACCTAGCTAAATTTAAAATCTAATTAAACGAGAAGTTGGGTTGAGGTCCTTTAAGTTTTATCTTTTAATCTCGATAGTTTTGATGGCGTTGCAATAAATTCTCTCTTAACAACATGCAAGTTATTTTTAAATTATCAAAATTTGTCTAAAAATCAGTATTCCAATTAAAAAAACCAAGTAAAATATAAAGAAAGTTGGTAAGGTAAAAAGATTTTAGATAGAGGGGGATATATTTCTCATGCCCGAGTGTTTTTTACATTTGTTCTTATTGCTTTAAACTTTTAAAACGTGTTGACAACCCTTGTGTTGTTTTATTTTTTATTTATTTCTGTGTTAAAAAAAAAACTCATCTAACCCTTAGCTAAACATAGTTCAACTATCTAGTGCATCCTAAAATTAAAATCGAAGCCACGAGATGGATTGAATTTATTTATGAAATAGATGATTCCAATTGATCAGTGCAAATATTATTTCTTAGAAAAGGTATAAAAGTATCCAACAAAACACACAGATAGCAGCAATCTCACTTCACTACATCCACTACTTCTGGTTTGGCCCTGCAGGTGGAGGGGGGGAGGGAAAAGAACAAATGAAAAGAAGCATGGACGTGAGGATTCTATTGCCTTTATTCTATCAAGCAAAAAAGATATACAACCTATCTGGGGATATAGCTCAAGTTACTAACGAACAAAAGAATATGCACTTGCATGCCGACTAGTGTGGTCTCTGTATAGTTTAAGGTAAACCACAGTACTTGAATATAAGATCACCACAAAAACTGACATTGAAAGGTTTGTTGCCCTGCTGCTGCTGCTGTACAGATGTTTCAACCGCTAAACATAGAAGTAGGTAGATGTCTCTGTTGCATTCGCTGTGTCTCTGCAAAGAATAGATCGAGCTTCAATTACAGAGCGAGGGGGCTCTAGATCCTTCTCTTGAAGTGAGTTTCCTAGCAGTCGCTGCATTTGCGAAGCAAATGTGTCATCCAGTATCTGCAAAAGAAAACCATGAAGAAAACTAGCATGTGAGATGGTCAGAATTGACAAATCATGAAATGCCCAGAAATGAACTCCAAGACCTACCCCAAGTGCATAGCAGGAACCATTATACCACACTTTGTTTTCCTTCCTGCTCTCAAGAAACTTCAAAACGATCTAGAACATTACACAGTTAAAGCATCAGGATAGCGGATAGAAATAAAATAACCCCAGTGAAGTGCGGAATTCAGATAAAAATTTTACTCTACCTCTCCCATCCTATCCCAGAATCCACGACATGTTGCGACAAATATCCGGCTAGCAAAAACATCATGCAAATTGGATATACAATCAATGAGCTGTGAACTTAGAATCTGCATTCTTTCACGGACCTCTGCCTCTCCATCTTCTTCCCTTATGTCCTCCAAAATTCTTTTTAGTCGTGTGCTTCGACTAGCTTGCACCTGGAAGAATTGTGATTTCATTCATGTTACAGTTTCCCCTTTTGCATTCTAAAAACACTGACACCACGGCAAGAGGAAGAAGGATCCATAGTATATGAAGAATAACCAAGTAAATTCTCATCAACTAGTAGTATATTATGAGCATGCAAAATTCCATAGTATTCAGGAATAATACACAACATATCCTCAAATTTTAACACCCTATTTCAACAAGATAAGGAACATTGCAGCATGATCAATATTCAACAGCTGCTATATAAAGCTGAATGATTTTCTCTAGTACCGTTCTTTCATATTTTTTTCTCTTCTTTAAATGCAATGTTACCTAATGATCAGGCACAGAATCAATCCCTTGATAGCAAATTGACTATTGACTATTGAATAAATGACCAGCATTACTGATCATCTCAAGGAAATTAGCTTTTTAGATTTACAACTACCACTA
>NW_011501783.1:5967-29792 GCF_000495115.2 Populus euphratica
TAGGATGAATAGACTTCTAGTCCCAACACACGATTTCAAAGCACAAATGCATTCAGTGGATGAAAATCACTGTGAATTTGGGTACCATAAGGCCCTTTCTTAGCTGATCTCTAACATTCATGTAACTCAAATGTGAGAGTGTCTTTTATGAGGGAATTTACTCGATTTGTGTATGAGAACATTTCATGTAACTTTTCTGAGAAGGTCTAAATGAAGACTTGAAAGATTTTCATGTAACTTTTGTGAGAAGGTCTAAATGAAGACTTGAAAGATTAAGAGGCTGAAGATTGCGCAATAAACATCCCTATGCTTGTTAGGTTCATTGAGAACATTGATGTCAAGTTTAATTTACCTGCAAATAGTTCCTCAGCATAGTCTGCGCATCATGAGATAGTATGTCATGGAGTAGGGTGTAGACTTTAACAGCTTCTCCCAGAGCTGGTGCTGCAGACTCTTGCATCGGGTTGAACAGGTCTGCCAACCCTGTGGGTGAGTTTTCATCCAGTGATTTGTAGTTCTCAAAAACTTGTGCCAAGAGACTCTCAATTCGTGTTTCACAATCTAAAAATATACTTTTCTGCAATAATACAATGAGGACAGTAAGAGGCATTTCTTTGATGCACTGGGACAATTTTAAAGGAAAAACCCTCCACAACCACCCAAAAACTGATGTCTGAGCATAACATTCAGATTCTTACTAAATTCTTTTCATAGCATCTTCATATTTATGTATCATTCATGTCAAGTGTTTTTTTCTTCATTCTTCAAACAGTTACCTAGAAAGTTAAAATAAATAGAAGTGCTGCAGGGTGTCCACTACAATCACAAACACAAAAGGATGATTTCGCCAAAACAAAAGGATGATCTCGCCAAATTCATGGACTGGTCATGGTAGAGCCAACCTTCAGCAAGGGAAATCCTCTGTGAACTTGCTTCTTCCATTTCCCAAACAAACCATAATTGGAGTGGCACAGTCCATTCTCATCAGTAAGAGAACCACAAAAGCTTTTTTGCCTAATTATCCTTGTCAAAATATAAGGCCTGTTTAAACTATTTGAGAGTTTAGCTTTGTTAACTTGGTTTCCAATTGCTATTTCAGCTTTTGCTTCTATTCATTTTGTCACTAACAGTGAAAATTAAATACAAATTGTACTTTTATAGCATATAAATTATCCCCTGTGAATTTGCTTCATCCATGTTCCAAACAAACCATAATTGGAGTGGCAAAATCCTTTCTTATCAGTAAGAGAACCACGAAAAGCTTTTTTTGCGTAATATACTTGCCAAAATATAAGGCCTATTTAAACTATTTGAGATTTTAGCTTTGTTACCTTGCATTCAATTGCTATTTCAGCTTTTGCTTCTATTCATTTGTCACTAGCGGTGAAAATTAAATATAAATTACACTTTTATAGCATAAAAAAGAGGGCGAGAGAGAGAGGCAATAGGTTTCATCCAAATTAGCATCAAAAGCAAAGTTCCCTGAATTCGGTGTGTTGAGTGCCAGCTACTTAAACAGATCATTTCTCATTTTCTGGTTTGATTTTGAAGTTAATAGAACGCTTGGATATGCATTCAAGAGATTATTTGTAAGTAGTGTATGTAATTTCAGCTATTATTAGGAGACTACCTCTTGCACTGTTAAACTCTTCTCACTCCTGGCCTTCATAATGGGTACAAGTAACTCATTGACAAGCTCCAAGCAGTCTTTCTTTGGAAGGGCCACATCCATGACCCGTGAAAGATATCTAGAAAGAAATTTAGAGAAGTTAAGATATGGAAGGAAAGAGAAAGATAAAGGTAAAAATGAACAACTAGAGGTAAAAATGAACAACTAGATCCACTGAGATATTCAATAAATTTGCAGTTATAAGCACCTCAATTTTGTATATGAATCAGAAACTCCATAATAATCTGCAAATTCAATCAACAGCCACTTCCAAGATCCATGTAATCTCAAATTTCGAGAATGAAAAAGCTGTGCGTGCATAGCAGCCTCCAGTAGTAGATCATAAGCTATTGTTTCCACAACAGGACCACTCTGTATATTATTAACAGCAAAAAAAATGAAATTAAGGAAGTAAAACATGGCAAGCATTGCATCATGGAAGCACCTTGTATAATAGTAATAAGCACACACTTGTAGACCACATGAAAGCACTTGACAATGCATGCACACTGCAAATGATATGCAAGAAGACAGCCTGCACAAGCACTCATTTACATTCACATGCTCGTAATTCTAGCACTTGAACATTGAATTTATACTAAAAATGGAAAAGACAAAACAGCAAAATTGCTACCACAAAATTATTCCAGGTATTATCTATTCAGCTAATTTGAGTCGAAAGAACTGAAACCTTAATATTATTAGTCTCATCCTGTGTAATAGTACTGCCAATGACGAGTTGTATCTTCCTAACACATTCTTGATCTTCATGGTATAAGGGCCACCATCGAACTCTATCACTCTGCATAATTTGAATAATCACATCATCTAAAGTAATTATTTATACTTACAAGTACCTCATGCTGGAAGATACAGGAAAAAGGTACATACAGGATTATCATTGAAAGATGAAATAGCAATTGTAGCTCTGCCTTGGAGTGACTTTTTTGTATCTTGTACCTCTACCAAAAGTGCTTCCCCTTCACTTTCTGGAAAACTGAATTACGTAAACATATGAGATTTTTCCATTCCATGTAGAACAATTATACCAGAAATTATACAGTCCATTGTTTTGTAAGGGTGATCGGTGGTTTTACTTTGTCAATCATATGATTTTCATAAGTATAAAATTGATAGATGAACAGAAAGGAAAATCTTTTGGGCCATATATCATAGTACAAGGTACATTAATGGCCCAATCTGCTAGCCTTTCAATTGAGACTGAGCTGTCTACAATTTTTACCATCTCATGCTGATATTTTTTTTGTATTAAAAACAAAAACCTCATAGCAGCCAACTGTATGACAAGTTGAAAGTAAGTTCAGAACTTACAAGATGTGGTAATCCCCACTTCCTGGGTGCAAACAAATAGCAGAACCTGGTTCAACTTGAGAATTTTCAGTAGTACTCTTCAGTTGGAATAAGCATGTAAGTTTCTCTGCAAGCCAGAAAAAATAATTTTAGCTGTCCATCAAAATAGTGCAGCACAGAAGTTCCTAAAATTTTGCACAGTTCAAAATGCCAAAACAAGTGGAATCCACATGATTGATGTGATTTAAGACAAGCACTTGCAGTATCTTCTTTAGGATATAGACAGAATTCATTTACCCTAATGATAATCTGAAAATGTGATTGAAAGTGGATCTGTCGTTAACTTGTTACAAGTATATGAGCAATAGACTTTGCAGTCATTTTAATGAAAACACAAACCTTCTGTTGGCACTGGAAAGGAAGCTATTTTAAGAGAATTCATGCCAGTTTTCACTAGCGATGAAACATGCTGGACATACTCTTTCCCCATTTGCATGTAGATTGCACTACGCTGAGAGTAAGTGCTCATAAGTTTCCGCCTTGGTATTATCCGGAGTTTCTTTACTGCCAAAGTCAACAAGTGTACTTTAGTTGAATTAAGAAACAATTAAAGCTTAATTTTGGTGGAAAACTATTTTTTCTCATCATTGCATATCCAGTTACTCAGCATTGGACATCCTTTTTGTCTGTCATAACTAAATAATGAATATCCTCGATGTGAATCTGCAGATGACTAAATTATGAAAAAAGAATGGAACTGGGAATTTAGAACATGACAACCAAATTAACACGAAAGAATTAAAGAAAAGAAAATCCAACGCTTCATTCTAATTATTGGACTTCCTTATGTAGCAATGACACAAGAGATCTTACCTTCAACTCTTATCTTCCCAACAACCTTTTTTGCCTTCAAAGGGCATGTTTGTTCTGCAATTTTAGTTGAGTTGACTGCTACAGGTTGTATACGGCGTGGTTGCAACAAAAATTTGTGTAGTCTACAATATTATAATAGCAAAATAAATACCAATCAGAGTTGTATATTAGCCATAAATTAACAAAAAAAAAATCACCATTTTTAGTAGCTATATTATATTTTCACCATATAAGCATAAGGAATCCTACCCAAAAGCACTTCGAAGAATCAGACACTCATCACGCAGAAACTCGGGAGCCTCAGTGCGACCTCTAGCCCAGGCATATAGACATAAGCGGATACATGCATCATAAGCAATCATAGTTTGCCACGCATATTGACCACTGCAACAATTAAATTAACAAGCCATCAGAACACACGCTGGCAATGATAGTTGTGTGCATGAAAAAAAAAAAATCCTGTTCAGATGGATATCAAACAGACTCATAATCCATAAAGGGCAGAAAATGAAAATGTTCCAGACAACATTCAGTCGAAAATCCAGAATTTAAAACAAATTCATTTAGTTTTTATATTCAAATCCTAAAGGGATAAACCAATAGCAAACTTAGAAATTAAACTCCATTAAAATAACTAAAATATCACTATAGCATTAATGAGTTTGATTTTAAATCAGATCATACCCCGTGTTATAACAAGGTGAACGGTCTGATGAACTTGTCTGCCAATAAGGCATCTTTCCTTCCATTTCTCCAGTCATAAAGCTATTTATTCTGCGCCAGAAGATAAAGCAGATTAGTAGTAAGTGACTAATAGAACAATGAAATGATAATTATAGATGAATTATTAAATGCCTAAAGCCACTAATAATAGCAATACCTTTCATCACATTCGGTACTTTGCATAGATTGTGATGTTTGATCAAATAAACCTTCCCCTGATTCTCTTGGCTTGCCAACTCCATACGCATTTTGCTCAATTTCTGTGTCAAACGTAACATTCCCTTCTTCTCCTCCAATTTCAATTATTGGAGGAGCACTTGGAGTCCCCATCTCCTCCACCGGTCTAAATACATTTGCTTCATTGCTAAAATTATCCTATAATCACAATCACAACCGACATTAATCACCAGTACTCAAAAAAAAAAACCCGAAGAGATCATCAATCAACAAGCAAACAAGAACCCAATATACCACTTGTGCATTGCGTAGCTGAACTCTCTCTCGAAGCGAAAAACTACCACCCGGGCCCACCGAATTCTTCTTGGGTGTTCCAGATTTTCTAAACCCTAGATCACCATCAACTTGAGTGGTACTCTTAAGCCTTCTAAAGTGACCAGGCAATTCAATCTTCAAATCCTCCTTCAAAACCCCTCTATTCAACTTGGTTTTAGCAGTAGGCCAATTTCTAGTAACCCCAAAAATCTCCTCCTCATCTCCATCCTGATAACTTTGCATCACAGGCTTCTCCAGGTAATCAAAATCAGAAGGACCTATATCCTCAAAACCATCCTCATCAGTGTAGTTTCGACGACCAATCTCGTAATCAGAAACTGAAGCCACGCTCACAATATCGTCGTCTTCTTCTTTGTTCTGAAGGCACGGAGAGACTATACTGTGAGGGGTCAGTAACCCAGAATGGAATTTAAGCGGAGGCAATAAATGGGAAGAGCTATTGTAGAAAAGTGGAGATTTCGGAAATGGGTTTTCTGCTGGTGGTGGTGGTGGTGATAGCTTCTCTGCTGATAACGGGGATAGCGGAGATCGAACTTTAGGTTGAGATTCTTCTGCATCTGATCCCTGCAAATACATGAATTACTACTATCATTCTCATTAAATAATAAATTTTTGAAAAGAAAGAAAGATCAGCATGCAATACCCGCTTGATCCAGTTAATGGCGGATTCATCCAGACCTTCAGTGAACATTCTTATTCTCTGCTTTTGAGCTTTCTGCTACCAATAGAAAGAATCAACGTCTCAAAGATAGAATTAATCAAAAGGAAAAAAAGAAAGAAAAGGGGGATATGAAGAGATTCAAGGGGCTGCTATTTCCTTTTCCTAACGAGCGGGGAGCTTAGGGATGAAGGGAAAGGAGAAGGGAAGGGAGCGTTTTGAAAAGGCAACGGCTAGTTTGAGGCTTTCTTTTTTATATTTAAAAGAAAGAAAGAAATAAAAGAATATACATTTCTCATATTTAAAAGAAAGAAATAAAAGAATATACATTTCTTTCTATTATATGGTGGCGAGTGAGTGAGTCGCCATCCCTCATCGGGTCCCAGGTAGAAAGGGAATTATACGGGAAGGGCGTTGTTGTGAAGGGTTAAAAAAAAGAATTTATTGCTTCGTAAATAAATAGGATATTCAGCTGCGCAGGATAATTTTATTTTTTTAAAAAAATATTTTTATTTAAAGGGCGTTGCTGTGAAGGGTTAAAAAAGGGAATTTATTGCTTCGTAAATAAATAGGATTTTCTGCTGCGCAGGATAATTTTATTTTTTTTTAAAAATATTTTTATTTAAAAATATATTAAAAAAATTTTACATAAAAAAATAAATTTTTATAAAATATTCGTGTTCCTAACACTTAAGTACACCACTTATTGCTTTGTAAATAAATAGGTGATGGAAATATTTGATTTTTATAGCGTATTCCTACCACATAAGTACACCACTTAGTGCTTTGTAAGTAAATAGGTGATGGAAATATTTGATTTTTAAGTGAAATATAAAATTAAAATAAATATAATTCATAATAATTACCTTTACTAGGTATAAAAAAAATGTAAATTACACGGTCTCGTGAAATAATATAAATCAATAAAAAATTAAAGAATTGACATAAATACTCTTAATTATAATTTAGAAATAAAATAGTTAAATAAATAAAAAAGACAAATCAAAATTAAAATTGTTCAAAAAATGAAAATGAATCATTTTTTTTATCATATTTTTTTAATTCTTCAAGTTTTTAGTTTAAATATTTTTATAAATAGTAATTTAAATGCATTTTAAATAATAATTATTTAAGAAATATTTATAAGTATAGCGGTAATTATTTTTTAAAGTGTCAAAATAATTTTAAAATAATAATAAAATATTAATTTAAAATAAAAAACTACCAAATTAACATAAATATCATGAAACACATTCAAATTATGTAAATTACATGATGAATAACATAAATCATGAAAAAAAAGTAAATTGACATAAATATTTTTTATTATTATTTAAAAATAAAATAGTTAAATAAATAAAACAAAAATGGATCAAAATTAAAATTATTCACAAAATAAAAATTAATTATTTTTTATCATTTTTTTTAATTCTTAAGTTTGTAGTTTAAATATTTTTAGAAATGGATCAAAATAAAAATTAATTATTTTTTTATCATTTTCTTAATTCTTAAGTTTTTAGTTTAAATATTTTTATCAAATAATAATTTGAATGCATTTTAGATAATAATTAATTAGGGAGTATTTGTGAATGTAGTAGTAATTGTTTTTTAAAGTATTTTTACTTAAAAATAAAATAAAATTTTATTTTTATATCTATACATCAAAATGATTTCAAAATAATAAAAAAATATTAATTTAAAATATAAAAATAAAGTAGAGTCAGTTACAATGTGGGATTCATTAATGAGCTAAACATCAAAGCGTGAGTGTTTTGTTTTTATTGGCCTTGGTTATTTTTTAAAGAATTATATTATATCTGCTGAAAAGTATTAAATCGGTTATTAGTTGTTTTTTTTATATATATATAATTGATTTAGTAAATAAATAAACTTTTAATATATTTTCAATTAAGAATTGAATTAGCCCATAAACTCCAATCCGACATGAAAGGAAACCAATTTCCCTAAAGGGAGAAAATCTCTACAGGATGCGATGAATCCAGTTCCAGATAGCTGCTAGCATTAAGCCATGTCGGAAATGATCCTGAAATCTAACTCTCTGCGATAATGACAACCGAGATTATTATTATGATGACTCTTTATAGGAAAGGAAAGGAAAAGATGGTAAGGATTGTGGCTTCCTTGATTTGACAGTGCTCACTTCAACAGGAGATGGTAAGGATTGTGGACTTCCTTGATTTGACTGTGCTCACTTCAACAGGAGAACAAGACAGCCACATCGAGAGAAAAGGGCTCCACGTTTCCCTTCATGCGCCAACACAGAGTGACAGGCCAAAAGGTGATCTTCTCAGCCGAGCACAATCGCACAATGCCACCTCGCCAGCCCTGAACTACGTACGGAACAATCATGGTTGCAGCGCACCCTCTCTCAATTCAACCCAATTACTCCATTGTCACCCTCACCAGGCAGGTACGTTTGGGGAGGGGGGAGGGGCTACGGGAGGAGGAAATTCGCTCCTTCTCTTCTCCTCGGGTCTCAATTGCCTCGGTTTCATCTCCTTGTTGCAAAAGTCTAACTTCCGTTCTCTAATGCGTACAAAGTGGCTGTTGTGTGCATCTTTGGACTCTTCTAGCTTTTTATTTATTGATGTTTTGCTACTGTTCCATTTCCATGGGCCCTACTAGATTAGCGGTGGGGCCTACGTGTCTGCGAATTTTGGGGTCTGCTCTCTGTATTTCTAACCCCTGTATCTAGCTCTTTGGGAGTGCAAATGCAACAAAGAAGATTTTGAGCTGTGAGACAGAGAGAAATGAGTGACAGGAAAGGGGGTCATGATGATGATCGTGAGGATACGTTTCTTGGAGGAGAAATGGGGGGGGTTTCAATGGAGGGCCATCATTTCTTGGATGGTTTTGACAGGGAAAATGATGGGAGATCAGGGTTTCTTGAATTTGGGTATGGGTATCCTAATCATCAGTACTTTGAGCTCAAACTCCCACATGATGATACTCAACTTGGTCACCTCAGTCCACTTGGCGACTCTGATGAAAATGATGATCCGTTTCTTGAACTCCAAGAAACTCTAGCAGCCCCAACTCTTCATCATGTGCCTCAAAATGGAACTTACCACCCTGCTGTTGTTTCTTCTAACGAGGAGGTCGGTGGGGTGGTGGTGGAGAAAGAGGAGGAGAACAACAAGGAGGGGCTTGAGCAGCAGCCTCCATCCCTTCCTCCTCCTCCACAACAACTTCATAATCACCTTCGCATTAGTTTTACTTCTGATCTTAAACCTCGCCTTAGATGGACACGAGACCTCCATTCATGTTTCGTTAATGCTGTCAAAGAGCTTGGTGGACCCCAAAGTTAGTCCATCCCCATCTTGAAAAACAAACCATCGTTATCTGGTTTCTCTATTTCTTAAGTTATTATTATGTGTTTTAACAGTACTTTCTCTCAGTGCATGTTCTGAAATATTTCATGATTATATGATCATCTTTCTGCTGCTGCTTTTTTTGTCTGCGTTAATTTCCATCTGCACGCTTCTTTTGGTATGCCAGAGAGGCCTGGTTGTTGGGGATTATAAGATCATCTTTTTGCTTTTTTCTAAAAAAGAAATATATTGTTACAAAAACCTCTACTCGATCGAACAGGATAAATGCCTCTTTTGATATGCCAAGGATGACTAGTTGTTGTTGATGATTTTTTGATTATCTTTTTGCTCTTTTCTTAATTTTATTTGTAGTAAGATCTCTACTGATCAGATACGATCTTCATCTGCATGCATCCTTTGATGGGCCAAAGATTTTTTGTTTTACTAGAATTCATAGTTGTTTACATCTAGATTTGAAGTTTTCCTGGTTGGATCTTGTTTTATTAACCTTCTGAATTTTCCTTTGCATGCGCTCCTTGAAGAAAATCATTTCTTTTTCTTTTTCTTCTTCTGTTAAAGATTTCTTCTTTGAAATGTTTTTTACTTCAGCGAATTTGCCTCTCTTTTTCTTTTTCTTTCCTTCTGTGTGCATCATATTGTGTTTTCATCTAAAGAAAACAATTGCATAAAGCACTACAGTCTCTATCTGCTATTGTAACCTTTTCTCTCAAAGAGATGTCACTCTAATATATGGAAATTCTCCCTCAACTTTGTGGCTTTCTTATTCTTTGTCCTCTTAGCATGCAGGTGATTGTCTGTGCTCTCTGTTTATTATCTGGTGTTCTGTTCTTAGTTTTTATTTTTCATCTTTAATATTGTGTAGATTAGTTTAATGCAAGCCATTGTGATGTATGATTTCTTTGAAACAAATTCAGTATTTTGTAATGCTTTCTTAATGAGTTGTTTTTATTAATTAGTTTCACCAGATGCGATTATTGAAATATTATTGAGACCAGTTTGGTGCTCAAATGAAGTTATGAATTTACTTATAATTTTTTTTCTATGTTTGGTATTGCAAAGCATGCATGTCGTAGAAGTTATGTGGATGTGGTTTGTTAAGGATTTCTCTTAAAGGTAGCGACACTTTTGTTTGATTCTGTTATCACTATATATGTGACGGAAATCTAGCAATCGAATGTTCTTTTGGTGGAAGATCTTTTTTGTATTGGTTAATGGATTGTATGTCACACTATTAATCACTACTTGGAGATTTTGGTATTTCTAGTGGTTCTCATAAACTGCACTTGGGATCATAATTGATCCTTTGCCATGCACGTAGAGCGAGCTTGTCAGCATCGCAAATTTGTCGACTCAGATTTCAATACTAGCTGATTTTTTGTTTCTTAATGTTTGTCGTGTTCTCGTAGTTTTGATAAATAGGAAACCATGAGAAATTTGTTGTTCAAAATGTGTTTGGTGGACGTTTATGCGTATTTGTTGGTTTCGTAAATGTTCCCCTAGTTTGATTGGATGATTTTAGAGAAAAATCTGGCAATTCATGGTTTGCACTAATGAGTCTTTACTACAAATAGCCGTTATCGCTCTGTTTTTTGTTTTCATCTTTTTTCCAGTCTTCTTTGATTTTCAGACACGTGCACGGCTTCAATTTGTGTTTTCCTTCGGTTTTATGTGTTTCAGCAGTTATTTGAGCTTATTGTTCCTAGTTTGAGTCACATTACCAACTGAGAGTTCCTGCTGGTATTCTTTCCCTTTTTCATAAATGGCTTAGGATGCAGTAGTTTTGATTGCACAGATGAGAATTTACCATAGAAGTCCATTAGTGCACTCCTTTCCATTTTTACTCTAGCCAGCTTTGTGTTTCTTTTCTTTTTTTACCATAGAAGTCCATTACCAACTCATGTTTTCTTTTCTTTTTTTGTGTTTCTGAATTTAGAATTGAGCTAACTACTACTACTTACTAGTCTCAGTCACATGGTAATGCAGAGTCACTATTATTTTCATTTTGTAATTTTATACTAAATGTTGCTTAGGATATGTGCAGCTATTTGTTGTGTAATTCACTATGTTTCCTTCTTCAGAAATTACTGTTCCAGCTGATAATGCTAACTATCATATTCAGCTATATGGTTCAATACGTTGGTCTTAGCATGCATGGGAATAGAGGCGCAGAAAACAGGGAAAGCACAATAGAATCATTTGATAGTAAAAGAAGACGATGAGGGACTCATCTAAACCTTGTGGCCTGGGGGGCTCAATCCATATATTCTTTGGGATATGGTTCCATCAGACTGAGATGCAGTGGGAAAAAGATAGTATGCTAGGCGGGACTGGTGGAGGAGGGAGGGATGAGAAGTGAAGGATGGGGTGTTTCCTTGATTTGGCTAGAAGGATAAGAACCCAAGGACGTGTTGGGAGGAACCCTCGAATCCTTCTTCATTTATAGTTTTTAGTCATCCCAATTTGTGTGAATTGACTAATATACTTATCACACTTAATTATCCAGACAACTATATGGATGGTAATGAAACTGTTTGCATAGTCAACTTGTTGGACGGCTAGGATTCCTTGGGCAGTTTAGATTTTACTATAAATACATATAATGTAACCTTATTTTAATATAGTGAATAAAAGCTCATCGTCCCTGTGAATATCTGTGAATATAGGTACATTGCCGAACCAAGTTAAATCTTGTGTTCTTTCTAGTTTCTCTCCTGTTGCGATATTGATCAATTATTGCTAAAGGTTTTTCACAACACATATCTTTCCATGCATGATATGAGATACAATTTTATGTTTCTTAAAATTCATTAGTTTACCTAGAATGTTATACCATTCTCACCAGGCAATTTACTAAATTTATTTCTAGCCAAGCCCTCGTACTGTCTCTGGCAGATGAATCATGTTGTATTTTGTTTCAAACTTTCAAGTGTCTGACCATAATAACTCAGGAAATATTACATCATTTACTTTCTTTATTCTATTTATACTGCTTCTTTTAGATGTTTTAGTAGCTCTAGCATCTCATGCCATGCATGACCTGTGAATCATATCTGTAGAAGCAACACCAAGGTCTGTTCTACAATTGATGGATGTCGAGGGATTAACCCTTTTCCATGTCAAGAGCCACCTCCAGGCATGTTTATTTCAATTGCTAGAGTTGAATGTTAGATTGTTAAAATTTCAGAATAAGAGTGAAAATTTAATTTTATACAAGGTGCTGATTTATTCATACATTATTATTGCAGAAGTATAGACAAGGCAGACATTCAGTAAAGGAATTCAGCGAGCCACTCATAAATGGTGAGTCTTTCTAAACAACACCTGATTAGGAATCTTCCTGTCAGTATTCTTCTATCTAAAAATTCAAGGCCATCAATTTAGTAAATTGAACACAAATGACTTCTATAAGATTCAACAACATCCTTTTGTGCTAACAATTTAGAATCATGTAAGGGTGAAATGTTAGGTATTTTCTCAGGTTGATATGTTCAAGTTATATTGGAAATACGTTCTTCTAAGCCGTCGTTATCCTCTCTGATATCTCCCATGAGGGAAAAGGGAAAGTTCTGATTTAATGTTCATGCTAAGGGCTTGATAGTTAAGAAAACAGAGAGAAAGAGAGAGCATGTTTGATCTTTCTATGCAAAACGAAAGGCTTTCTGTAACTTTGAGTAGAGCATGTCATCATGAACCTGATATTGTATTCTGAATGAATGAAAGGTATCTCAGCTGCTCAGGGATCCGAAGGCCCG
This sequence comes from Populus euphratica, assembly GCF_000495115.2. Lineage (NCBI taxonomy): Eukaryota > Viridiplantae > Streptophyta > Magnoliopsida > Malpighiales > Salicaceae > Populus > Populus euphratica. Next base: position 18,820 of record NW_011501783.1, read on the forward strand.
GGTAGTTCTATGAACTTGCCCCCATCGCAAGCAAAGAAGTATGATTAATATTTTTGTTGTCATTTGGGAAAACCCTTGTTCTGCTAGTATTTCGGGTTTTATTTTCATTTTGCAATCAAGCTAACAGCTCCAAATTTGTTGTTTCCTGGTGCTTCCATGTCATATATAGTCAACCCAAAGGCAAATCAAAGGTTAAGAAAGAAGATCGAGGCAGCCTTTATCAGAAGATTCAGGCAAGCTTCTTCTTCTTTATATAAGAATTATTTTGGTTATTCTTTAAGTTGAAAGGATCTCACTGTTCATTATTGATATTCAATTCTAAACATTACACGTGTTTGATCGATTTCGTAGCCTCTATGTTCAGAATGTTACATGAACAACTTGGTTTGTGGTTGTCTGTCACTGATCAAAACAGCAATCAACAAGCTACTCTTATGCTTGTGGATTTTGTATTCATTTCTTAAGGAAATGGATATAATTTTTATTTTTATTTTCTTTTGAACTTCGTACTCGAGTTGAAATTCATCTACTTTCATCGTGTGCAGGCCCAGCGAGCTATACATAGGTATTTACATGCACAGGGAAGTTACCTCAGAATAGCAATAAATAACGCGTGTAAGTTTGCTTCTAACCAGTGCGTTGAAGGCGCAACCCTGGAGAATAGCAATTACTATGGGCAGGGCTTCGTCGGATCAGGAAATGCTGCCCTGCTGATGCCATATTTTTACCAGAACCAGCTGAACACGAGCCATGCATGTAATTCAATGGAGGCAGTTAATGCAGGTATTTCTGTTGAAATGCCATGGAGTAGTTTCCAAACCCCAACGACAGTTCAAGCTGGGACTGAGAACAGCTCCGTTTCAGTCGGGCATTCAACAGGTTCATATCTGGAAGGTTCCAAAACACTTCCTAGACAAGGAAGCGAGGGGGATGGGGCATCATATGAGGACCCCGTGGACAACTATTTGAATTGGGATGACACCTGCGCAAACATCCTAGCTATCGACTATGGTCGCTTCGATCCGGCCAGAGGTGCCGGGACCTCTAAATAACAGGCCAAAATAAATCATCAATCATCGGAATTTGGTTGGTCTGGCCAGTTTCAAGAATTTCTACCCTTGCATCAGGAGTAACCTCCCTACCTACCTATCTATGATGTAATTAACAGCAGTAAGACTGGATTGTGAAGACTTTTAGCAGTTAGTGTTTTGGTTTTTATTTATGAAGACAGTGCTTTGAATGTTTCAAGTAAATATTCCATTCACATACTCCTGCATTTTCTATCTGCTAACGCCCGTACCTCCTCCTAGGTCGGAATTTTGTTTCCTACTGAAATCTCTCAACCTTGGGATTAAGGTATTGCAAGATCCAGATTTAAATTATTTGTTTACACAAAGGTGGATTTTGGCACGTGGCTGACGTCCTCCCCATCTTAAGCGAGGCAAGTTTTGATCTTGCGTGACAAGGTGTGCAAAACGAAATTTGATCTTGCATTACAAGGCAATTTATCTATAGACTAAGAGTTACTGTCTCTAAAGTGCACTGGCAGAGCAGGCGGCGTTATTGAGGCCTGAGGGTACTCCTAACCTGCCTGGACAATGTTGCCATTAAATATCTCTCCAGTTTCCATGAGAGGGCTAATTAATGAAACAAAGGAAGATGCATTCAAATTGTTTTGAAGATTTTTGGGAATTGCATTGCCTGCCATATGCACTTCTTTTATCAAAAAGAAAGAGATACAACAAAGTAGATCAATCACTACAACATTTCTAGAGCAACTGAAATGGTCAAAACATTTTACGCGCCCCAAATGAAGCTGCAAACCACTATCATGTCTTCTAACCTGGAAAAAACGTATGAAATAAAACAGGCCTTGATGGATTCAGGATATCATCCGAGTCTTTAATACAAGTTGATCAGCTAGAATTTAGCACGTGAGAAAGATGTGAACCAAGAGAATTTCCTCATGCTATGGAGCAGACACCAGTAGCAACGTTTTAGTCTATCTTTACAGATGAGAAAAGGTAATGCACAAAGTAGAACGATGTAAGGAGACCAATGGTGCCAGTAGACAACATGATAGCAATTGCCATGATCAGTGAATAGCCCAGATAGAGTATGGCTGACACGGGTCCACTCAAACTCTGTAGGTCAAAGACCAGGTAATTGATGGAGTACAGAAAGACAAAGATAGAAACTGAACCGGAAGCAAAGAAAGCCTTCCACCACCACCGCCAATCCTCCACACAAAGATGCATGTAGGTAAGAACCACAGACACTTCAGCACAGACAATAACCAGGAGCAGCAGAACTATCAGCAAGAAACCGAATACATAATAAAACCGTCCAAGCCAGATGCTGGAGAGAATAAAAAACAGTTCAATGAAAAGGGTCCCAAAGGGGAGGGTTCCAGCACCCAGGACAAGCACCCATGATGGCAATTTACGTGCAGGAATTTCTCTTGGTATCTGGTTTGTTCTCACTGGGTATTGAATTGCCTCAGCTCGTGTCCCGATGAATCCTCCCAGGAGAGTGAGGGGCACTGAAATGCAGAACCAGAGGGCCAAAAGGACAAAATACAAGGAAATAGGAATAGCACCAGTGCTATGGCTTCCCCAGAGAATGAAATTCAAAATTGTTAGGATAACAAAGACAATCCCAGGGAAGAAGGATGCAACTGACCAAGAGATGGACCTCCATCCTTCTGAAGTTCCTTTGATGGTTGTCCACATACATACTGCAGCATAGCCTGCAGCAATACCGAGGAAAAGATACAGAAGAATCATCCCTGTCAGCAGCATTCCTCGTGAAGCTGGCGACATGAAACCAAAGGCTGCAAAAACAATAGTAACTACTGCCATCCCTGTAATTTGACCACCATCTCCAACCATCACACAGAGAAGCTTTGGGCAATCTGGTTCTCTGAACACATCCCCGACAACAAGCTTCCATCCAGAAAGCTCCTCATTCATCTGTGCTTGAGCTTCTTTGTCTAGTTCCTCGTACCGAGTCAAATCCCTTCTCACAGTCCTTAAGAAGATGACGAAAACAATACCAGCCAGGAAAAAGATCACCATGAGTGAGTTCAGGATTGAGAACCAGTGAACGCGAGCACCTTCCATCTTCAAGTATGCATCCCAACGAGATGGCCATCTAATGTCACTTTTCACAAATTCAACCACATAGGTGAAGGATATCCGCTCTTGCTCCCTTATGATCTGAGACTTGTCGAGGTCTGAGGGGCAGTCCGCAAGTGAGATGTTGTCATAGATATGGTGCTTTGTCATCACTTCAGGATCATACTTAACACTGCAAGGCACAACCACAAAACCAACAATCTCGAAACCAGATGCCTTCTTCTTATCAGATTCAGAAATCATACCCATGCCTTCTTCCCCAGTACCAATAACCTCAACACCACTCCCTTCATACTCATGAACCAACACAGTGAACTTGAGGTGATTGATTATATAATCATCATTACTATTCTGTGGCGTATACCCAACAGGGAACCCCGTCCACTGAATGTCAATTTCATTTTGCTTGGCATACCTCATCACAGGCAAGTTGTCCAAAATCATGTTCACTTGATATAGATCGTGTGTTCTCTGCTTCAGAAGCTTAACCTCATGCTCACTCAAAGGCTTGGTAGTACAAAGGTAAACAGACTCATTCACGTTCATTCTAAACCTGTAGGGAGAGTTATCGATCTGATCTCCCATAAGAAGCTCCCCAAGATTCTCAGCGCTTTTTTTTATTCCACCATGGGGTTGGCAATAAGGGAGACTGTAGTAGCTAAAAGGAAGCTCGGTTTCAATAGAAGTTAAGGAGTTAACTTTGGCAAAGATTTCATCCCCGGTTGAATACGTGTGCATGTAGCTACCAGGCAAATAAAACCCATTGCATGCTTTGCCAAACAAAACCAGAAGAAGGAAAGCCCAACAGATCATGGGCGTCCTCATTTTCAATACCAGCAAAAAAAAAGCCACTGGATTAAACAAAACAAAACAATTTTAACTCAGTACTCAACCCAATCTTATGCCCCAATGCACATCAATCAAACATGATTGGGTCAACACGCACGCAACAACAGAGTCATTTTCAAAATTCCACAACTCTTAGCCAATGATAGATCCATTAATTAACCATAAACTCGTATATCTATCGATACGAGCATCATCTTAATACAGTTAGATCTGATTAGGAAGCTTTACTTTAAAAAAAAAAAATCAATAGCAGATCAGATAATTAAAACTGCAGAGAGCAACGCAATTACTTATTTAAAATAAAAGAGTAAAAGCACATTCCAGACACCAAAACCGAATCCACCATGAAACAATACTAGCAACTCATCATACCCAGATCTACTAAAATCCATAGGTATAGCATTAAATTGACAATAAATTTGAGGAGGAGGTCCGTTACCTCAATCAGATCTAGAAAACTCGTAAACGGTTCGGGTAGAGAGAGATCGGATCCGGATTCGGAGATGCCCAGGGCGTTACGCAGAGCGCTCGCTCTTTCACTCGCGAAGTGGAAGATTCTTCTGTGGTTTTTTTTTTTTTTTTTTGTCTTGTCTTGTTTTGTGCGTGGGTGAACTGAAGATGGAGAAAGGGAAGAGAAATCACAGAAATGAAAAGGGGAAGCACGAATCCGGTGCGTGTGAGGTATGGTTTAGGCTAATCTGAAAGAGAGAATTATAGGATTCCTTAAAGTGACGAGGGGTGCCTTTGTATTTAAAAATATGGTTTTAAATATTTTTTTATTTAAAAATAAATTATTTTTAATATAAATATATATAAAAAATTTGAAAATTTAAAAAAAAAATAAAATAAATTTTTAAAAAATATAATTAAAATTTTTTTTCTAAACAAACTTGAAATACTTTGGAAAACAATTAGGTCATTACATGCTAGTTTATATATAAGTTGGGTTAATTTAATTGATTAACCAACTTATCAATATTTTAAAATTTTTATAAATTTTTTTATTATTGGTGAAGATTAAGATAATCGATATTTAAAGAGAAAATTAATCAAGAATTTATTAAAAAATTAATTTTAATATATCCCTTATTATAAAATCAAAAGAGTTATTGAAATGTAACTTTACGGTATATGCTATATAGAGTGTGTTTGAAAGTGTGAATACGATTATTTTTAAAAAAAGTTATTCTAAAACAAATTAAAAAAAATTATTTTGATATTAGTGTTTCACAATATTTTGTAAACATAAAAAACATATTAATTTAAAATAAAAAAATTCAAATTTTTGCAAAAGCGTTTTCCAAAACGTAATGTCAAACACGTTATATCATATTTAGTTAATCATGAAAAAAATTAAAAAAATATTTTATTTTTAATATATATTATTGTTAAATTTACTTATTTAAAAAGTAATTAGATATTATTTTTTATTATAATTGATATTAAGTATTGAAATTAATAATAGTATAATAATTCAAGTTATAATGCATGGTTCGACTTGGTAGGTCAACCCAAGACCTAGACCAATTCAGGTTTTTAAAAAAATAAAGAAATAATTGACCTAACTAGTCTCAGTCAAAAACTCGAGGAGACTCATGACAAGGTCAACCCAAGGTAAAACTTAAATTAAAAATCCATTGATTTTTTTTTTGTCAAAACAATGTCATTCTTATTATTTTTTTAAAAAAAAAAGAGGGATCAACACAAATTAGCCCTCCTAACTTGTAACTCAAGCATTATCTTAAGTTGACCTCGAGTTAAATTTTAAAACTATAATAATAATTATTTTTATTTTTATATATTTTAATTAAATAATTTTAGAATTAAGAGTTTTTTACAAGAATATTTTAGAAATAAAAAATATTCTATCCAAAGACTTATTCTTGTGTCTTCTATTTTAAAATATAAAAACTCACTGTAAAATCATTCCAAAACCAAAATCTAAAAAATTTTGAAAATAAAAATAAAAAGGAAAACATGGTTAAATGTTTCTTATGCATTATTGGGAAATAATTACAAAAAAAAAATCAGTAAATCATCATGGCCTTATACTCATTTTATTGTGGATTGAAATTGTATAATGATTATTTTACCTTACTCAAACAAAATTAATTAGTTTGCAATTAGGAATAATACAATCTTTCCCACATAATTCATTGGTAACTGTCAAATTGATTTGGATAAATCGATCTCATCATATTTTTTTAGCACATTAAAATAACTTAATTATTCTTAAAAGCAAAATAAATATTAAATTTAAGTCAAGGAGTTTTTTTATCTTATCAATTTTTAAACACAATAAAATGATAACAATACTTTTAAAATCAAAATTTCTTTAACATGTATCAAGGGGCATTTTCATCTCTTTATTATGGTTTTTTTTATAATGAGATTCACTTATATTTGATAATTTAACAAACATAAATATTATTAAAAAAAAATGGTTGGTGCTTGCACCTTCCATTCGTAGGTAGCACGTATGGTCACAACATCTGGTTTGGCAATAATGATTTTTTCTTTTCTTTTCTTTCTTCTCTTTGATTTTCATGTCTAACCCTTTGAATTTTCAAAGCAATCCTTTAATTTGATTTTCCTTTACATTTGATCCATGTTCTTTCTATTACAATTTATTTATATGAAATGATTTATAAAATTAAAATTTGTTTTCAATTTCATCCTCTTTTGAATTTTTTTCATATGTCAGATTTTTTTTTGTTATTTTTTTAATTTAAGTTAATTTTTTAAACTGAGCCCTTTTTTTATGATTTTATCCTTCTTCAGTGTTTTCCAATAATGTTTTATCCTCATTCTTTTGCTTGATAGTTTTTTTGTTTTGGTAAATTTTTTAAATTAATTTTTTTTATTTTATCCTTCAATATTAAACTGGTTAAAAATTGAGTTTCTTGATTGAGCGTATATATAGAATTTCATAGATTGCGAGTTTAGCAGATTAACATAGTTTTAGAAGATTTACCCGAATTTACATACCTTTTTTTTAAACTCATGTTTTTTCAATTTCATTCTTCCGCATTTATTTAATTAGAGATTAGGCTTGTTATTTTTTTTATTTGTTTTCTATTGGATTTTTTACTGATTTTAAAAATGATTCAGGCTATCCCACCCTTCAGCATTGAGTTTTATAATAATTAAACTTCATAGTTTTATTTAATATGTTTTTGATGAGATTACCCTTGTATCACAATTAGGTCGTGAATTTTGCATGTAAAAGTCTAAATGAACCTAAGAGGGGGTGGATTAGGTTACCAATTAAAAACTTCTCCATAGCTTAAAGTATAATACAACATAACCTAAAGATCAAACCAAATAAGTAACTTAAGTATCAATAGAGACAAACTTAAATAAACATTGAAACAATCAACACTTTAAGATGATCATAAATAAATAGAAAAAAGAGTTAAGAGATTACGCGCTGAGATTTACATAGAGTTTCAAATAGTCACCTACTCCTCTCCATGAACCACTGCTCAAGAGTTTCATTAACACTTACTTGGTCTACTTCATAAGTAAGACTTGGCCTTTACATAATTTTTTTCACATATTAAGTATTGAAACCTTTCTCAATCTTTTTTGGAGTCTAAGATCATATTCAATCATTTTACGGGCTCAAGATCAAATTCAATCTTTTTGCATAGGCAAAGAATGAAACTTAACACTTAATCCTCTAACGAGTAGAAGATTAAAAAAACCCCTTTATCACTCATACTTGTAAATGGACAAGTATTAAACCATTTAAATAGTCTTTAAAAGGCTTTTTTAAGTGTTTAAGTATCACTTATACTTTCCATAATATTACCCTCTTAATATAATTGAATGGAATACAAATAAAGCACTTAAAGAAATTTTACCAATAATAATTCAACCTTGTTTCTAGATAAATCAAAAGTAGGGCTGGAGTTGCAAGAGGTTGTTAAGAGTCAAAATACGATTCTAATTTTATCTTGAATGTCTTTAATTATTTTGCTGAAGTAAGGGTATTTATGGGGCTAAAAGATTAAATTAGCCATGAAGCACACTTTTCAAAATATTTTTATTTTTGTCTGTTAAAGAATTGGTTAGATCATTGCTAAAATTGGTTAGACCATTTTACCAAATGGTAACTTGATTTTTAAATTAGCTAGACCGATTTAGCTACTAGAAGAATTCTTTTGTTTTATGTACTTTGGTATTTTCATGTTTTCTGATGTTTTTTAAGGTTTGTTTAGGTTTTGTAAGTATGAAAAATGATTCCTAAATGACTTGAAAGTTATTTGGCAAAACATTCTTTAAAAAATCTTAATCTTTTAAGTTGAAAGTCATAATTGTCTCAAGATTCTTGTTTGAAGTCGAAAATCATTGCGATGACCTTTAAAAATTAGAAGAAAAAAAATAGATATTTGGTATCTTATTTTTAGATGCAAAAGTCATATTTAAATAATTGTCATATGATATTATAGTCACTAGAAATCCTAACTAGTCAATAAAGATTCTATTATCCGGGACTAGTTACACTAAAAGAAAGATATTATTACCCTTTATGATCTAGGACTGGTTACACTAAAAGAAAGATATTATTACCCTTAAAGCATCCTACTTGAGGTAGGCTATATTATTGGTTTTGTCTTAAATTGTTATGTGTTGTTGTGTTATATTATCAATGGTTTACTTATATTATTTTTTACTCTAGCGTCAATAAATATCATGTTTGATATTTTTTACTATGGCATTAATAAATACTGAGATTGATATTTTTATTCTAGCATCAATAAATATAAGGGTTGGTATTTTTAACTAGTATTAGTGAATATTTCTAACTCCAATGTTAGTTAATACTAGAATCAATTTACCTCAAACAATCTTGGGTTAAGTTATGAGATAGACATTGAACCCACAAGAATAGCAAAAATAGAATTTGAACCAACCTTCTTATTGTTTATTTTCAGAGATAAAAGAAATGAAATAATGAGTTTGATTTTATTTTTTTATACATAGGTCCAATGAGCCATTTATTTTTGGGCAAACTTTTAATGTACTTGATAAAATTATTATCAAGGCTAAAAACAATGCATCTTTTAATGTTGAAAACACAAACATCTATTTTATATACTAATAATGATATTTTTTATGCTAAGTTACATAAAAAGATATTTTTTAGTCTTGGTCATATGCAATTTTTAAAGAAAAAATGAATTTTTTTGGCATTCTTTATTTGTTCTTTTTTATGTTAGTTGTTCCAACATAAATAAAAATAATAATAAAATAAAATCATGCATAACACATACACCTATTCTTTACCAATTCCCTCTCACACATTTCTAACTACACATTTACAATTTAAATTACAAGCAAACACATAATGAACACAACAATATAAATAAAATCCTTCCAAGCTCTAAAAATCCACCTCTAAAGGCAAATGAAATAGCTAGAATTAAGCTCCAAAAATTCACCTCTACAAGCAAATAATATAGTTAGAATTAACTAAAATATCATTGGAACAGTGGCGGCATATTGTGGCGTGCGGGTGACACGCATAACCATGGATGACAACGTGTACAAATGATGCTTTATGTATTGGAAGGCACGTGATGGTCTGGATCGACTAGCTTTTCCTCTCCTATTTACTTCTTTGTTAGTAGTGAAGTTCATTATCACCTACAAAAAAAAACATCACCCATGCAAAGTTTTGAATTTTATTTTTTACACAGATCTTCTTTTTCTAGTTTAGGAGGAAAATGAAGACTAGCTTATGAAAATCAAAGGAATGACAATGGAGATGGAAATATGCTAGTGACTAGATTGTGTTTGGTTTATGGGTGATATGCAAGTGGTGTCAAGTTGAAAGTTTGAAGTAAAGGATAAGGAGGTTATCATTAAGTATGTTTTAGCTTCAGGTTTAATAGGTTTATAATGGTTTTTTGGGTCTTAATCGATTTATCTTTCGGTGTTGAAGGTGCGATGAAGGAAAAAGTCATGGTGGGCGAGCTATTAGTCCATGGCCGGGCTGCTAATAGGGTAGTGGAGATGAAGTTATTGCTTATGAAAGAAAGGTTGGCTTAAAAAGGAGGAGGAGAGCTTGGCATCATAAGGGGCATTGGTTTAAAAAAAATGAGGGAGCGAAGGGGCAGTTGGTCTAGGATGTGGTTGAAAAGAGAGAAAAATAAATAAAGGCTTAGGGTTTTAATTTGTCAATCACAATAAGGAGTGGTTGACTAGGAGTCAGGAGAAAAAGAAAAGGCAATAAGTCTTGTCTTTTTTAGGAAGAAAATGAATAATATTTTAGGTCTTTTTAATTTATTGTTTTTGGGGTTTTCACTCTCTCGTAATTTTTTGGTATGTTCTGATTAGTACTTAAAAATGAATTTTTATCAAGGTTTTATATCAATATTTTGCACTTAAAGTATTAATAACTTCTTAACTAAAGCATGTTTTATAATAACAAGTCTGATACTATAAGATACCTTTAATTTATGATAAATATTCATCTTAAATGCAAGCCTATCACATAAATAAAAGGATTGATTGATGAGTTTAAGTATTGAAATTGAAAGGATAAAGAGAGGGTCAAACTTTGAAAAGAGATGTTAGTTTAACCCAAATTGAAATATTGTTCGGCCATTGGGTCATATCTGAAACTGTAGATCTTGGATTTAAGTCTGCTCTATATGAATAAAAAGCTAACATAGGCCTAAAACATTCATGCGGAAGGTAAGACTCAATTCTGTTGTTTGGAAGTCCAAATCTTAGCAACAACGAAGAAGTTCGAATATATCCTGCAGCCTAAACACTATTCAATATTCAACCTATATCTCGAGTTCTAGAAGTCCAAATGAACTCAATGTTTTTTCTTGGAAAACTGAGATAATTTCCTAGAACTTTCATGATTTAAATCTGTTCAAATTCTGACATTATCAAAGATGTTTTGTCCATACAAGAAGATAAGGATTGTCATCAAGTTAAGATGTGGCCACCCACTCAATAATTAGTCAT
>NW_011501783.1:30009-30698 GCF_000495115.2 Populus euphratica
CTTATTTATGTTCTTATCTTATTTATTTATGTTTCTCTCTTTTATTATATTTAGTTAAATTTATTATGTCAAGGTAAAAAGATTATACTAATGATGTAAGAATTAGTATAAACTTAGCATGGACCTTATTGTTTGATACTAACATGTTTTGTATTTATTATCTTATTCACTCTTAATACTTTGTTTGTTAAATGCTTACTCTAGATTTATGTTATATAACTTTTGGTACAACAAATACTTGACACATTCATAGTTCAAATTGTATGGTATAACTGACATCTGTGCTATGAAAGGAATTTGATTTATTGTTGACACTCTTACACTTATGAGAACATATTAATCTTTTGGTCGTGTTAAGTTTTTGGCGTCATTGCTGGAAAGGTAAATTCTTGTACAAATTATAGTATTTATTTCATTTTCTCTTTTCACTTTTCTTGTATCTAACTTTGTTTCTTTGTTTTCTTTTATTTTCTTCTTCCTTTTATTTTATTTCTACACATGCATGAGAGTTTGGTTACGCATATTAAGTGGTAGACTTTGCAAGGTATCCTCATCATTTTTAAAAAACATGGCCGAATGACACGACTAAAAGATTGATGTCTTCTCCCAAGTGCAGGAGTGTCGAAGTATTAAATAACCTGGCAAGACCGGGGTCGAACCATAGGGAGGTTAATTGTACAAATTATAAA
>NW_011501783.1:30750-31007 GCF_000495115.2 Populus euphratica
CTTCTTTTCATAGCTTAGAATTAAAAAATTCATACTTGCTTTTAAGAGAATTTGAGGAGGTCTATAACACCTATAATAACTTAAATTGTAACATGAATACCATCAGATGAAAGCTTTTTTCTTTTTCATTAAAAAATAAAGGTAAAACATGACTATAAAATTTAAAACCAGAATCTATTCGTGCTTGGAATATAATACAACAACAATTTTTAAAAAAGTTTTTTCCATCTCACAGAACAAACTCTTTCAAAAGACAA
>NW_011501783.1:31444-32601 GCF_000495115.2 Populus euphratica
AAAGTCAATCACAACTCTAAAATTTTCAAAACTTTCAACAAGGGTTAATATACCTTTAATAGATGCTATTAAACTGGTTCCTTCTTATGCTAAATGTTTTAAAGATTTGCGTACTGTGAAGAAAAAACTAAATGTGAAAAAAAAAGCCTTTTTAGCAGAACAAGTAAGTGTCATTCTTCAAAACAATAATGATTTAAAATATAAAGATCCTAGTTATCCTATAATTTCTTACTTTATTGGAGAACATAGAATTAAAAAAGCTTTACTTTATCTTGGAGTTAGTGTGAATTTATTTTCATATTCAGTTTTTCAAAATCTCAATCTAGGTGAGTTAAAACTAATTTCTATAACTCTCTTAGGTGCTGATAGATCTATAAAAGTGCTTAGAGGAATAGTTATGGATGTGTTAGTACAAGTCGATAAATTCATTTATCCTGTGGATATTATAATTTTGGACATGTAACCTATTAAAGCATATAATTCATTTCCTGTTATTTTAGGACGTCTATTTCTTGCAACTTCTAATGCATTGATCAATTGTAGGAATGGACTAGTATTATTTGAAAACATGACATTGGAGATGAATATTTTCAACATTTGCAAGCAACCTGGAGATGATAATGCAACCTAGAGATGATAATGATGACTCAATTTTGCTATTTGAAAGTCCAAATCTTAACAATAATGGAGAAGTTTGAATCTATACTACAAGCTAGACACTATTCAGTATTCAACCATATCTTGAGTTATAAAAGTCCAAATGATCTTAATTTTTTTTTGTTGGAAAGCTAGGATAATTTCCTAGAAATTTCATGAAATCTGTCCACCTTCTCATGTTAGCAATGATGTTTTGTTCAGGTAGGAAAATAAGAATTGTCATCAAGTTAAAAGTTGGCCACCCATTTAACAATTAATCACCAAATCAATAGTTCCAAATTTTTACCTATAAACGGAGGCATTTGACATTCATTTAGGCATTTTGGTTTTTAAATCAAAATCAAAATCATGCTCTTGCTCTTTTTCTTTATATTTTGGTAATGTTTAAGTTTTGCTTTCATTAATCTCTTATTTATGCTTTTCATTTTTTTTCTTTACTTAGTTAATTTATATCTTATTTATGTTCTTATCTTGTTTATTTATGTTTCTCTTCTTTTATT
>NW_011501783.1:32693-32869 GCF_000495115.2 Populus euphratica
AATGTTTGATACTAACATGTTTTGTATTTGTTATCTTATTCACTCTTAATACTTTACTTGTTAGATGATTAATCTAAATTTATATTATATAACATTAGGTACAATAAATATTTGACACTTTTATAACCTAGTTGTATGATGTAACTGACACTTATGCTATAAAAAGAACTTGATTT
>NW_011501796.1:0-12297 GCF_000495115.2 Populus euphratica
TAAAGGTTGATCCGATGTGACCCGGTCAACTTGATTGGCCCAAAATAACTTGAACTAACATTAAAAATGTAATTTCACTATAAAGATTTTCAACACGATATCTTTTAAAAAATAAAATGGGATATAAACATATGGATCGACCTAATCAACCTATGTTAACCCATCAAATCTGCGACTTGAATTATAGAATCAAGATAACCCTATAAAAAGTAAATTGAAACAATTTATGAAACTCAATTTTCAATTAATTCAATGTTGAAAGATGAAATTGAAAAAACAATCAATGAAAAAAAGACCAGAAAAAAATAAATCGAGTCAATTCAGGTTAATCTGTCAAACCTATAACCCAGTTCATATAATTAGGATAATTTCGTAGAAAGTAAATCAAAATAAATTATAAAATTCAATTACTAACAATCTTAATATTGAAAGATAAAATTAAAAAATATCAATTATATAAAAGGCACAAAAAATATCCCAGTTAACCTGGGTTAACTCATTAAACCCATGATGGAAAAATGAAACCCAAATAACCTAATAGAAAGTAAATAAATAAATTATAAAGCGTAATTCCAAATTAATCAAATATTGAAAGATGAATCTAAAAAAAAATCAACTAAAAAAATAATAAATCAAATCTGAATTAACCCACTAAACCTATAATTTGGAATATGAAACCGAGATACGCAAATCCATTAAGGAATAAATTGAAAAAAAAACCCATTAAAATAAAAAAATAAAAAAGAATTAATATATGTTAATATTTCATATTTCTGCAACAAGATTTTTATTTTTTACTTTCTTTTTGTGTAATTATGATAATATATTAAAAAAATTATTATATAATGTTTTGACCATGTAAGCATAATAAACAATTGTACATGAAGGATTTTAGATATAGCATTTTATAAAACCATCTATTGACTTTGATTTTGATCATGCATACCAATCTTCTCGTTTTTTAGTTCATCTAGTATACGTGGAGAATACATACTTCAAAAATCAATCAGAAAAAAAAACCCTTAGTTTCAATTAATATATAAATTAATCTAATAATATCCCTTACAAGAGTTTAACCAAACTCTTAACTTCTCTATAGTTCCATTAAATTTAAATTGATCGATGTAGTTAGTGTAGGTGCGGCGTATGCACAGTACGATGAATGAAAGCGAGCATAATTGCATCGGTCTGAACATATAATATATCCGTCCGATTCTGTGGCAAGAACTATGGAAAGGATGGTGCTTATATATAATGGCATGGAAGAAATAACTTGATATGAATGTTTGGAAGGGCATTTATGGTTATATTTTAAAATATTTTTTATTTAAAAATATATTAAAATAATATTTTTATTTTTAAAAATTATTTTTAATATTAGTGTATAAAAATAATATGAAAATATTAAAAAATATTAATTTAAAATAAATAAAATATAAGAATAAACATGAATTACTCCCTCGAGTAATCTCTTCTCAAAAGACAAAACACACATGCCTGTGCATACATAGACAATTAGGTAGGGAAGATTCAAGAAGCTCTGTCATTAATATTGGAATAAAAGAACCACCCGATCCAGCCAACTTTGTTTTTCTTTTTCTTTTCAAAACTTTGTTTTTCTTCTTTTTAATAGCAAAAACTATTTTCATATCATATTCATAAAAACAACATACTATTACTCAAGAAATAATTAACAGTAATACTAATAATGTAAGATACATAGTGTCATGGGGTTAAATTTTTTGGTTAAATTTTTTATATCAAAAAATCCAACCCAATACAGCAGTATAGTTCCAACTAGACTATGATTTGCCTCACTTTTTCGCTCATTTGTTTCTATGATTATGTGCTTCACTCACTCAAAGAAGTTTTCACAATTGCGTCGTCGTAAATAAAGAATAAATACAAGTAAGCACACCGAACTTTACAAGAATATCTCTCAATCTTTATTTATCTCGTCAACAAATGATTACACAATAAGAGTGTGTGTGCTATGCACAGAAATCGTATGCTCCATAGCCATGGCTTTATAGCCTATTTATAGACAAATATATGAGCTGCAAGGCTCACCCATGATCCCTATTTTTCAGGACATAGTGGGGCACTTTCTCTTTCATGTTCTCCATGATCTTAGTGGCCTATTTTCCAGCAAGTGATGGGGCAATAACTCTCTCATAATCCTATGATCTTGGTAGCTTAGAGTGTATCCTAGTTATGCTCCCATGTTCTGGCCCCATGATGTTGTCACTTCACCCATGTTCTAGCTGTCTACCTGGCAATCCAAATTGCCACTTTTTGTTGCGTCAACTTCTAATTTAGAAGATCCATTATCTAAACCCCCATATCTATACCAAGTTGCAAACTCAAAGACTTACATAGACCATCGCATGTTGCTTGTCGACTTTGCCTTTGCTTATGCAAGGTTGCCTGATTAGTACTTAAAATTGTATTTTTATCAAGGTTTTATATCAGCATTTTGTACTTGAAGTATCAATAACTCAATTAAATCATGTTTTATAATAACAAGTCTAATACTATAAGATACTTTTAATTTATGGTAAATATTCATCTTAAATGTAGGCCTATCACATCAATCAAGGGATTAATTGATGAGTTCAACTACTGAAATTGAGAAGACAAAGAGAGGGCGAAACTTAGAAAAGATATGTTAATGTAGTCCAAACTGAAACACTGTTCGGTAATTGGATCATAACTGGAACTGTAGAATGTGGATTTAGATTTAAATGGATGGAAAGCTAAGATATAGGCCTAAAACTTTCCTGCAAAATGCAAGACTCAATTTTGCTAATTGGAAGTCCAAATCTTAGCAACAACAGAGAAGTCTGAATCTGTCCTGCAGTCTAGACACTATTTAGTGTTTAGCCCATATCATGAGTTCTAGAAGTCTAATGACCTTAATTTTTTTGTTGGAAAGTTGACATAATTTCCTAAAACTTTTATGATTTAAGTTTGTTCAAATTTTGACGTTAGCAAAGATGTTTTGTTCAGATAAGAAAATAAAGGATTGTCAACAAGTTAAGAGTCAGCCACCCACTCAATAATTAGTTAACAAATCAATAATTTCCAATTTTGGCCTATAAAAGGAGGCATTTCCCTTGCATATAGGCATCTTAGTTTTCAAATCAAGATCATATTCTTTCCTCTTTTTTTTATAATGTCTAAGTTTTTTCCATCTCATAGAATAAACTCTTTCAACATACAAATCACTACTTTCACTCAAAAATCACGAGAAATATTTTATCAATGTTGGGATAGGTATTGAGACTTGCTGAATACTTACCCTCATCATGGTTTTGAAGCATGGAGATTAGTTTCACATTTTTATAAAGGGTTAACACCTAAAGATAGACAAATGGTAGAATTGATGTACAATAGAACTTTTGAAGATAATTGAGTAGCTAGACTTGCTAGTTGAAAATCCTTAAAATTAGGACATTATAAGCACTTATGAGGCACTGGGAAGATCATGACATCCAAGCTAAGTTTGCATTTTTAGCTAGAAAAGTCAAGGCATTAAAATTAAAAAGGAGTGATCAATTAAAATCTATTCAAGACATTGTGTATCAAATTTGTGAAACCAATGAACACTTAATCAATGACTGTCCAGCTTTGCTTTCTTTTAAGAAATGCCTCCATGAACAAGCCCATGCTTTAAATTGTTTTCAAAGGCCCAATCATAACTTTTACTTACAAATATATAACCCTAGTTGGAGGAAATTACCTAAATTTCAGTTGGAAGAGTGATGCACAAACTTCACAACCACCATTTCAAGTACACCATAATTTCAAAAATTATTATGGATATGCACCTTCTTTTACTCCACCTCCTAGAAGAAATCTTAAGACAACTTTGTATACATTCATTGAAAAGTAAGAGACAATCAACACTCAACTTACTTAAAGTATAACAAATTTTAAAGATACTCTTGCAAAATTCATATCTACTCTCAATTGTCAAGAGAAAGGTAAGTTTCCATATCAACCACAATAAAATCATAAGGGGTAATACAATGCAAGTGCAAGCAGCTCTGGAAGCCAACACATGGATCAAGTCTGATCAGTCATTACTCTCTATAATAGTAAGGTTATTGAAAAATCAATTTTTGAACCTTGTGAGAAAGATGATAAGTCAATCTCTAAGGGTAAGGAAAGGGTAAACCTAAACATTCCAAAGAAAAGACTAATTTCCTACTGGTACTTTCATTTTCCCATGTTATGACCATAAAGGGAAGTTAATCATGATTTTGAAATCTTTGAAACATTCAAATAGGAAGAAATCGAG
Source organism: Populus euphratica (assembly GCF_000495115.2). Lineage (NCBI taxonomy): Eukaryota > Viridiplantae > Streptophyta > Magnoliopsida > Malpighiales > Salicaceae > Populus > Populus euphratica. Next base: position 4,304 of record NW_011501796.1, read on the forward strand.
GACAAAAAAGGCACAAAAAATGCTAATACGGATCTTTTATTAATAGTAACAACATATTCGACATCCGACATCACATCAATCGATGATTACTTTCCTGATGAATCTTTACTTTCTCTCAGTTCAATGCCTTAGTTTGCTAAAAATATCATTTTCTTGCTTCAGAATTTTTGTCAGCTCATCATGATAACCAAGACAAAAGAAAGTTTTTGAGCGATATGTATAAATTTTATTGAGATGGCCTTTACTTATTCAAATATTATCCTAATCAAATATTTTAAAGATGCATTCCTAAAAATGAAGTAAGTAGTGTCATTAAATTTTGTCACGTGAAGGCATGTGGGGATCATTTCTCGTAAAAAAAAGAATGCAAAAATCTTACAAAATGGATTTCACTAGCTCACCATGTTTAAGGACTCATATGCATTCTGCAAAACCTGTGAAAATTGTCAAAATATGGGATTTATTTCAAAATATAAAGAGTCTTTAGATAATTTTTATTAACTCTTAAGTCTCATCATAGTAGAGATACCTGTGAAAATTGTCAAAATATGAGATTTATTTTAAAACATAAAGAGTCTTTAGATAATCTTTTATTAACTCTTAAGTCTCATCATAGTAGAGATATATATTATGCAATTCATGACTTATGACCTTATTTTCATAAAGAAAATGCTTGGCATAGTCTTGAGGATCTGACTAAAAAAACCCTGTTTGCCAGTTTTTAAGAAAACTAGATGGGAAGTCTATCCCCGACCCATAAAGGACATTTAAACCGTTCTTGGATATAAAACCAATAGAAAATGAAGCCAGAATCACAAATACTTGTATATATACATGTTTTTTAAAAAAAAAAACAGGGAGAGAAACTCCAGCTGACCTACATATAGGTGGTATGATTGTATTTTTAATTTCTCATCTATAAAATTTTCTCCTCCTTCCTTTCATTCTACTCAACCCATGCATTTAACAGATATAAAAGTGTGTAGAAATGGTAGGTTCCTCAAGTCATCATATAAAAAATACTTGTGTTTTCAGTGGATCCAATCCTGGAAAGGAAATAGAGTTTTTAGAATCAGCATATCATCATAGTCAGGTATTAGCTGAGAGAAAGATTCATTTAGTGTATGAGGAAGGCGGCCTTGGGTTAATGGGGGGTGTCAATAGTTGCATTTTTAGGAGGTAGTCAGGTTTTGGAGGTTGTCATCAAAGCTTTATCATTGAAAAAATAATTGGAGAAGAACTATAGATCTCCATAATGTCTAATCGAATGAATGCCATGTTTAAACACGCTGATGCCTTCATTATCTTACCAGGTGATCTAGGCATATTGAAAGAGATTTTTTATATTTCCTTTTGGGCCCAAATTCACATTCACCATAAACTTATAGGTTTATTTAATGTTAATGGTTTTCATGATAAGTTGTTGTCTTTTCTTGATCATGTTGTGAAACAGGAATTTCTAATATTTTTAACACGACAAATCATAATCTCTTCTATTACTACTGGATAATTAATTGACCAAGTACAATATTTCATCCTTGTAATTGATCCCTCTATGAGTTGCATAAATTAGTTAACTAAGAAAAGTGTAAAGAGCTTAGATTGAATTTGAGCTTTCGTTTGTGAATCCTTGTGTCTTTTGATTTTATTAATAGTATATTATTTTGTTTTGTTATTTCTTATATTTGTTTAAGTGTGTTTCAGTTTTGACAATGTTTAGTGTTTCAAGTGATGTCTTTTATACTTATTTTTCTACTATAGGACATTGAGGACAATGTCTCATTTTGGTTAGGAGAAGAAGGTAGTAATTAATATATATAATAACTAAATGTGTTTTATTTTTTATAAACCATTTGACAAAACTGCTATTAGAATGATAGAGTAAGGAGGAATTTTATTGACTCTTGGAACGTATATTGGTAAATATTTTTCAATGGTTATTTGTAATATTCATAACAAGGTTTATCAAAATACTTCTTGAAATATTCAGATTTATAAACACTCACATTGTTATCACTTAATTCTACTCATATACTCATTTAACAAGTATTTTTAAACCTTCATTTTCACACACACACTTTAACATGTGATTATGGGTTGTAGATTGAATTATTATATTATTTATATTTTTTTGTTAAAGGTAACAACTAAAGGAAAGAGATAGAATATAATTTGCAAAAAAAAAAAAAACAAAAAAAAATGATAATAAATGTAATAAATAAATAAATAAAAACATAGATAAGTTTGGTTTCTTAGCCTCCCTAACCTAAGCAATTAAGTCCGAAGGGGTGTTTTAACACCTAATACCCTAAAGTCAACTGACTCGGAAGCTATTGGCCCAATGCTTGTTACATGGGTTAAGAAGAAAAGCTTAAGGGAATCAAACATTGCACTATCTACGTATCAGTATTTGCAACCCGAGTTACTAGACTCGTAAAGATGTCTCAGCACCTAAAGCCCTACGACCAACTGGTCTGGGAGTCATTAGTCTAAAGCTCGTTATATGAGTTAAAGATGCATTATGTTTTAAGTTTTATGTATATATTAAAAAAGAAATCCTAACCTACGGAAGTTAACCTTATACATTAGAACAAAATATTGTTTTCTTCTAATAAAAGCCCCGTCATTTATGTTTTCATACATTAAGTATAATAAAAGAAGGTTTATTAATATCTTATTTAAGAAGTATAAAGCAGACATATAAATTTAATGAGAGTTTGTTTACTTGGATTGAGTAATGGAAGTTAAATGATGAATGCCTTGTTTTGAGGAACTTGCAAATTAGTTTTTTATTTTAACGCTTTGATTACTAGGGATCAGTAATAAGCTGGTTGGAGGGTGTGATTAGTACCTAAAAGTGCATTTTTACCAAGGGTTTATACTAACATTTTGCACTTGAAGTATCAATAACTCCTTACCGAAGCATGTTTTATAATAACAAGTATGATACTATAAGATACCTTTAATTTATGGTAAATATTCATCTTAAATATAAGCCTATCACATAAATCAAAGGAATGATTGATAAGTTCAACTACTAAAATTAAGAAGATAAAGAGAGGGTGAAGCTTAGAAAAGAGATGTTGGTTTTGTCCAAACAGGAATACTGTTTGGTAATTGGATTATAACTGGAGCTATAGAACTTGGATTTAGATCTTTTTTATATGGATGGAAAGCTAAGATATAGGCCTAAAACTTTTATGTTGAATGTAAAACTCAATTTTGCTGTTTGGAAGTCCAAATCTTAGCAACAACGGAGAAGTCTGAATCTGTTCTACAGCCCATACAAAACATGTTAGTATCAAATATTAAAGTCCATATTAAATTTACACTATACTTATTCTTACACCATTAGTGTAACGTTTTCACCTTGGTATAATAAACTTTGCTAAACATAATGAAAGAAAAAAAATATAAATATAAATAAGATAAAAGTTAACTAAGTAAAGGAAAGGAAATGAAAGGCATAAACTTGATATTAATGAAAGCAAAACCTAAACATTACAAAAATGCAAAGACAGAAAGTAAGAGGATGATCTTGATCTGGAGATCAAGATGCCTAAATACATGGCAAATGCCTCCTTTTATAGGCCAAAATTAGAAACTTTTGATTTGATGACTAATTGATGAGTGGGTGACTAACTCTTGATTTGGTGACAATCCTTATCTTTTTTTTCTGCCCAAAACATCATTGATAACATTAGAATTGAACTATTTAAAAACATAAAAATTGTTGGAAATTGTCTCAGCTTTCCAGGAAAAAAATGGAGGTCATTTGGACTTCTAGAACTCCAGATATGGGCCAAAAACTGAACAGTATTTGGGTTATAGAACAGATTCGGACTTTTTCATTGTTGCTAGAATTTGAACTTGAAAATGGCCTTATTAAATCTTTGACCCCATATAAAAGTTGTATGCCTATGTATTAATTTTTCATCCATATAAAGTAGACCTAAATCCGAGATCTACAACTCTAGATATGACCCAATTACTTAATAGTATTCCGGTTTGGACTACACCATCATCTCTTTTCTAAGTTTGGCCATCTCTTTGTCCTTTCAATTTCAGTTCTTAAATTCATCAATCAATCCTTTCATTTATGTGATAGGTCTGTATTTAAAATAAATATTTACCATAAATTAAAGGTATCTTATATTATTAGATATGTTATTATAAAACATGTTTTAGTTAAGGAGTTATTGATACTTCAAGTGCAAAATGATGGTATAAAACTTTGATAAAAATACACTTTTAAGTACTAATCATATAACCTACACTTGTGCAATGAAATGAACTTAATTTGTTGTTAACATAAGTTATAATCATGAAAACCTAACAACATTTACAAGTATTAGCATTATTCAAATAAGATAACTAATGTAATCATATTAACAATTTATAATCAGATTGCAACCTCATTTGTGTGTGGTTTCCAGTTAAGTAATAAAAAGAGTTTATACTATACTTGTTTGAAATACTATTCGTGGATCCTTTAACCTTGACATTTGTTTTTATCATTGTTTAATCCTTCCATTAAGCGTACAATCTCAAAGTCTTCTTTAACTTATTATTATTGTTGTTGTTGTTGTTGTTTATAATTTATATAGTTAATCTCCCTATTGTTCTACCCTAATCTTGCCAGGTTATTTATTACTTTGACATTCCTATACTTAGGTGAAGACATCAATCTTTTAGTCGTGTCACTGCCACTGTCCATCGTTGTTAAATTCTAAGCAGTGTGCTTTTGTTGGTGCATCCCAGTGCTTAGAGCTCTAACAAGCCACCCCTACTAGAAGAGTCTGATATCCTCATCGGAATAAATGTGAGGTAGTCTTGAACTTGATCCTCAAATTGCCACAAATCTATATCCTTCTCCCATGAAACCTCCTCATTTTTCTTCCATTTTACCAAAAAAAATTTCGCCGATTCTTTCTATGTTGGCTGAGTCGATGATGATCCATGATCTTGACGAGACTATCGTCAAACTGCTTATGAATTGTAGGAGGAGCTTGTTGCGACTTGCTTCTTTTTAGATCCTTATGGTCTTTATAAAAAGGCTGCAATTAACTTACATTGAAAGTAGGATTAAGCTTTAGCCGCTCGGGCAACTTCAATCTATAGATGACAACCCCTACCTTTTTTATGATCTCAAAAAGTCCATCATATCTTGGCACCAACCTTCGGTGCTTTGTCTTCCCCATAATTTTCTTCCAAATTTACGGAGTTAACTTGAGCAACACCTTGTCGCCCATGCTGAATTCCAGCAATCTTTGCTTTTGATTGGCATATTTGAGCATCATTTTCCTTGCCTTACGTAAGCTATCTTGGGCTTGCTTGGACAGTTCCTGCCGCTCCATCGAAAACCTGAATGCCACTGGACTTTTCCCACCTGATATCTGCAATGCAATCTTCGCAAGAGTTTGAGGTTGTGCTCCCAAAACCAACTCAAATAGACTTACTTCCGTTATTGAGGATTTTTGAAGATTATAGCAAAACTGCGCATTATCTAGCAACTCCAACTAGTTTTGTTGCATCGCTATCACATAATGTCTCAAATATTCCTCCAATAAAGCATTTATCATTTTTGTCTGCCTATCAATTTGCGGATGGTTGGCAGTTGAAAGTTTCAGCCTTATTCCCATCATATTGAACAACGTTGTCCAAAATCTACCCATGAATCGCACATCACAATCGCTTACAATGTTTGAGGGTAATCCAAAGTACTTCACCACATTAGGGTAGAATAATTCAACAACCATTTTAGCTATACACACTATAAGGGCAGCCATAAACATCGAGTACTTAGTGAATCTGTCCACCATAACCATGATCGTTGACAAGATCAAAAGATTCATGTCTTCTCCCAAGTGCAAGAGTGTCGAAGTAATAAATAACCCGGCAAAACTAGGGTTGCACTATAGGGAGGTTAATTATACAAATTATAAATTGACACGACTAAAAGATTGATGTCTTCTCCCAAGTGCAGGAGTGTCAAAGTAATAAATAACTCGGCAAGACCGGGGTCGAATCACAGGGAGGTTAATTGCACAAATTATAAACAACAACTATAAAACAACAATAACAATAACAACAACAACAACAACAACAATAATAGTACTAATAGTAGTAGTAGTAGTAATACTAATAATAACAATAATAATAATAATAATAATAATAATAATAATAATAATAATAAGAAAAAGAAGAAGAAGAAGATGATGATGAGAACTTTGAGATGGAATATTAACGTAAAGATTTAACAACGATAACAATAAATGTCAAGGTTAGAGGATCCACTAATGGTATGTCAAACAAGTATAGTATAAACTCTTATTAGTCAATTGGAAACCACACACAAAGGAGGTTCCAATCAGATTATAGATTGTTAACATCATTACATTAGTCATCTTATTCAATTAATGTTAATACTTGTAAATCTCGTCAAGCATTCATGATTATAACTTTTGTTAACAACAAATCAAGTTCCTTTCATAGCTCAGGTGTCGGTTATACCATACAATATGGGCTATGAAAGTGCCAAGCATTTGTTGTACCAAGTGTTATACAACATAAATCAAGATTAGTCATTTAACAAGCAAAGTATTAAAGAGTGAACAAGATAACAAATATAAAACATGTTAGTATCAAACATTAAAGTCCATATTAAGTTTATACTATACTTATTCTTACACCATTAGTGTAACCTTTTCACCTTGACATAATAAACTTAGCTAGATATAATGAAAGAAAGAAAAATAGATAAACAAAATAAAAACATAAATAAGATAAAAGTTAACTAAGTAAAGGAAAGGAAATGAAAGGCATAAACTTCATATTAATGAAAACAAAGCATAAATATTACAAAAAATACAAAGAAAGAAAGCAAGAGCATGATCTTGATCTGGAAACCAAGATACCTAAATGCATGGCAAATGCCTCCTTTTATAGGCTAAAAATGGGAACTATTGATTTGATGACTAATTGATGAGTGGGTGGCCAACTCTTGACTTGGTGACAATTCTTATTGATGAGTGGGTGGCCAACTCTTGACTTGGTGACAATCCTTATTTTCTCTTGTCTACCCACAACATCATTGATAACGTCAAAATTAGAGCCACTTGAAACATAAAAGTTGTAGGAAATTATCTCAGCTTTCTTGTGTAAAACATTCAGCTCATTTTGACTTCTAGAACTCCAGATATGGCCAAAATACTGAACAGTGCTCGGGCTGGAGGACAAATTCGGGCTTCTTTATTGTTGCAACAATTTGGACTTGAAAATGACCTTTTTAGATCTTGGGCTCCATATAAAAGTTGTAGGCCTATGTCTTACCTTTCCATCCATATAAATTAGACCTAAATCTGAGATCTATAGCTCCAGTATATAAAGTAGACCTAAATCTAAGATTTATATCTCTAGATATGACCCAATTACCGAATAGTGTTCTGGTTTGGATTGCATCGACATCTCTTTTCTAAGTTTGGCCATCTCTTTGTCATTTCAATTTCAGTTCTTAAATTCATCAATCAATCCTTTTATTTATGTGATAGGCCTGCATTTAAAATGAACATTTACCATAAATTAAAGGTATCTTATATTATTAGATATATTATTATAAAACATGCTTTAGTTAAGGAGTTATTGATACTTCGAGTGCCAAATGATGATATAAAACCTTGATAAAAATGCATTTTTAAGTGCTAATCACCCCCCCAACCAGCTTATTGCTAGTCCCTAGTAATCAAAACGTTAAAATAGAAAAACAATTTGCAAATTCCACAAAGCAAGGTATTCATCATTTAACTTTCATTAATCTATCTTGATAAACAAACTCTGATTAAATTTATATATCTACTCAATACCTCTTAACAAGATATTAATAAACCTTTCTTTTGTGCTCAATATATCAACATATAATTATGGAGCTTTTTTTGGAAGAAAACAAAATTTTTGTTCTAATGTTTAAGGTTAACTTCCTTGGGTTGGGATTATTA
>NW_011501796.1:12356-29388 GCF_000495115.2 Populus euphratica
ATTTTTTTCTTCTTTTTTTTTTATTTTTTTTTTAATATATATACATATAACTTAAAACATCATGCATCTTTAACCCATGTAAGGAGCTTTCGGCTAATGACTCCCAGACCAGTTGGTCTTAGGGCATTAGGTGTTAAGACACCCCTACAAGCTTAGTAACTTGGGTTGCAGATACTAATATGTAGATAGTGCAATGTTTGATTCCCTTAAACGTTTCTCCTCAACCCATGTAACAAGCGTTGGGTCAATAGCTCCCAAGTCAGTTGACTTTAGGGTATTAGGTGTTAGAACACCCCTTCGGGCTTAATTGCTTAGGTTAGGGAGGCTACGAAACCAAACTTATCTACATTTTTATTATTATCATTTTTTTCTTTTTTTTCGTTTTGTTTTTTTTTTGTTTTTGTTTTTGTGTTTTTTTCTAATTATATACTATCCATTTCCCTTAGTTGTTACCTTTAACAAAAGAACATAAATAATGTAATAATCCATTGTGCAACCCACAATCATATGTTAAAGTGTGTGTGTGAAAATTACGGTTTAAGAATATATGTTAAATGAGTACATGAGCAGAATTAAGTGATAATAATGCAAGAGTTTGTAAATCTGAATATTTCAGGAAGTATTATAATAGACCTTGTTAAGAATGGTTACTAAGATACATCTCAAGAGTCACTTTAACAAAAGAGCTCATTTACTCTGTCATCCTAGTAACAACAGTTATGCATATGCTTTTTGAAATAGAAAATAATTTTTTTTTATCAACTACTACCCTCTCCCCCCAACCAAAACGAGACATTGTCCTCAATGTTCTAAGGTAGAAAGATAGAGTATAGAAGATATCACCTGAAATAACGAACACTAACAAACCTAAAACACACTTAAACAAATATAAGAAACAACAAAACACAAATATTATGCTATTAATAAAACCAAAAGACACAAGTTTTTACAAACGAAAATTCAAATTGCAGTTGTGATTGTGGCTTATATCTTCCCTTGGTTTTACGTCCAAGAACGACTTAAACACCCTCTATGGGTCGGGGATAGGCTTCCCATCCAGTTTTCTTAAAAACCGGCAAACAGGGTCTTTTTTAGTCAGATTTCCAAGACTATGTCGAGCATGTTCCTTATAGAATATTAGTCATAAATCATGAATTGCACGATGCTTATCTCGACTAAGATGAACTTAAGAGTCAATAGAAGATTATCTAAAGACTCTTTGTATTTTGAAATAAATCCCACCTTTTGACAATTTTCACAAGTTTTGCGGAATGCATGTGATTCCTTGAATATAGTAGGCCAATAAAATCCGCTTTGTAAGATTTCTACAATCCTCTTTTTTGACGAGAAATGATCCCCACGTGCCTTAGAGTGACAAAATTTAATGAAATTACTTACCTCATTGTCGAGAATGCATTTTTGAAATATTTGATCAGGACAATAATTGAATAAGCAGGGGTTTTCCCAATAAAAATTTTGCACATTGCTAAAAAATTTTGCACATTGCTCAAAAATTTTCTTTTGCCTTCGGTACTTCAGTGAGCTGGCAAAAATCCTAAAGCAAGAAAATAGATATTTTTAGCAAACCAAGGCATTGAACTACGAGAAAGTAGAGATTTATTTGGAAAGTAATCATCGATTGGTGTGATGTCGAGTGTCGAATCTGTTGTCACTTTTGATAAAAGATCCGCATCAATATTTTCGATGCCTTTTTCATCCTTGATTTCTTCTTGATTGGTCATGGCATGAGAAAATGGAAGTATTGGATGGGAATCAGTCTTTTCTTTGCAATGTTCAGATTCAACCCCTTCCTTACCCTTAGAGATTGACTCATCATCTTTCTCACAAGGTTCAAGAATTGATTTGTGAATAACCTTACCATTACGAAGAGTGGTGACTGATTTGACTTGATCCATATGTTGACTTCCAAAACTACTTGCATTTGCATTGTATTGCTCTTTGGGATTTTGCTATGGTTGAGATGGAAACTTACCTTTCTCTTGAAAACTGAGAGGAGATGTGAATTTTACAAGAGTATCTTTAAAATCTGTTATGCTTTGGGCAAGTTGAGTGTTAATTGTGTCTTGCTTTTCAATAAATGCATACAAAGTTTCCTCAAAATTTCTTGTAGGAGGTGGAGCATAAGGAGGTGCATATCCATAGGAATTTTGGAAATTATGGTGTTTTTGAAACTGTGGTGGTGAAGTTTGTGTATTGTCACTCTTCCAACTAAAATTTGGGTGATTTCTCCAACTAGGGTTGTATGTTTGTGAGTATGGGTTGTGGTTGGCCCTTTGAAAACTGTTTAAAGCATGGGCTTGTTCATGGAGACATTCCTTAAAAGAAGGCAAAGTTGGACAGTTATTGGTTAAGTGTTCATTTATTTCACATATTTGACTTACAATGTTTTCAACAGATTTTAATTGACCACTCTTTTTCAATTCTAGTGCCTCGACTTTTCTAACTAAAGATGCAAACTTGGCTTGAAGGTCATGATCTTCCCTAAGGCTGTATATACCTCCACTAGATGTATGAGGTTGAGTTTTACTCGGTGCCTCATAAGTACCCGCGGTGTCCCAATTTTGAGCATTTTCAGCTAACAAGTCTAAGTACTCCATTGCTTCATCAGGGTCTTTATCTTCAAAAGTTCCATTGCACATCAATTCATTCATCAGGGTCTTTATCTTGGTACTCCATTGCTTCATCAGGGTCTTTATCTTCAAAAGTTCAATTGCTCTTCAATTCAACCATTTGCCTATTGACACGACTAAAAGGTTGATGTCTTCTCCCAAGTGCAGGAGTGTCGAAGTAATAAATAACCCGGCAAGACCGGGGTCGAACCACAGGGAGGTTATTTGTACAAATTATAAACAACAATTATAAAATAACAATAACAATAACAACAATGGTAATAATAATAATAACAATAATAATACTAATAATAATAGTAGTAGTAGTAGTAGTAGTAGTAATAATAATAATAATAATAATAATAATAATAATAATAATGGTAAAGAAAGAGAAGAAGAAGAAGATGATGATGATGAGAACTTAGAGATGAAATATTAATGTAAGGATTAAACAATAATAATAACAAATGTCAAGGTTAGAGGTTCCACTAAAGGTATATCAAACAAGTATAGTATAAACTCTTATTATTAAATTGGAAACCACACACAAAGGAGGTTCCAATCAGATTATATATTGTTAACATGATTACCTTAGTCATCTTATTCAATTAATGCTAATACTTGTAAATCTCGTCAAGTCTTCATGATTATAACTTATGTTAACAACAAATCAAGCTCCTTTCATAGCTCAGGTGTCGGTTATACCATACATTATGGGCTATGAAAGTGCCAAGCATTTGTTGTACCAAGTGTTATACAACATAAATCAAGATTAGTCATTTAACAAGCAAAGTATTAAAGAGTGAACAAGATAACAAATATAAAACATGTTAGTATCAAACATTAAGGTCCATATTAAGTTTACACTATACTTATTCTTCCACCATTAGTGTAACCTTTTCACCTTGACATAACTAACTTAGCTAGACATAATGAAAGAAACCAAAATAGATAAACAAAATAAGAACATAAAAGTTAACTAAGTAAAGGAAAGGAAATGAAAGGCATAAGCTTGATATTAATGAAAGTAAAGCATAAACATTACAAAAAATACAAAGAGAGAAAGGAAGAGCATGATCTTGATCTGAAAACCAAGATGCCTAAATGCATGGCAAATGCCTCCTTTTATAGGCCAAAATTGGGAACTATTGATTTGATGACTAATTGATAAGTGGGTGGCCAACTTTTGACTTGGTGACAATCCTTATCTTCTCTTGTCTGCCCAAAACGTCATTGATAACGTCAAAACTGGAGCCAGTTGCAAACATGAAAGTTGTAGGCAATTGGGAGCCAGATGCAAACATGAAAGTTGTAGGCAATTGTCTCAGCTTTCTTGTGTAAAAACGTCAGCTCATTTGGACTTCTAGAACTCCAGATATGGCCAAAATACCGAACAGTGCTCGGGCTGGAAGACAGATTCGGGCTTCTTTGTTGTTGCTACAATTTGGACTTGATAATGGCCTTTTTAGATCTTGGGCTCCATATAAAAGTTGTAGGCCTATGTCTTACCTTTCCATCCATATAAATTGGACCTAAATCTGAGATTTGTAGCTCCAGATATAACCCAATTACCGAACAGTGTTCCAGTTTGGATTGCACCGACATCTCTTCTCTAAGTTTGACCATCTCTTTATCCATGCAATTTAAGTTCTTCAAGTCATCAATCAATCCTTTTATTTATGTGATAGACCTGCATTAAAAATAGACATTTACCACAAATTATAGGTATCTTATATTATTAGATACATTATTATAAAACATATTTTAGTTAAGGAGTTATTGATACTTCAAGTGCAAAATGATGATATAAAACCATGATAAAAATGCACTTTTAAGTACTAATCACACCCCTCAACCAGCTTATTACTAGTCCCTAGTAATTAAAGCGTTAAAACAATTTGCAAATTTCACAAAGCAAGGTATTCATCATTTAACTTTCATTAATCTATCCAGATAAACAAACTCTCATTAAATTTATATATCTGCTCAATACCTCTTAACAAGATATTAATAAACCTTTCTTTTGTGCTCAATGTATCAACACATAATTATGGGGCTTTTCTTGGAAGAAAACAAAATTTTTGTTCTAATGTTTAAGGTTAACTTCCTTGGGTTATTTTTTTCTAATGTTTAAGGTTAACTTCCTTAGGTTGGGATTACTATTTTTGTCTTTTGTTTTTTCTTTTTTTTTTCTTTTTTTAACTCTATATACATATCCTTTAAAAACATCATGCATCTTTAACCCATGTAACGAGCTTTCAGCTAATGACTCCCAGACCAGTTGGTCTTAGGGCATTAGGTGTTAAGACACCCCTACGAGCTTAGTAACTCGGGTCGCAGATACTGATATGTAGATAGTGCAATGTTTGATTCCCTTAAGCTTTTCTCCTCAATCCATGTAACAAGCGTTGGGTCAATAGCTCCCAAGTCAGTTGACTTTAGGGTATTAGGTGTTAAAACACCCCTACGAGCTTAATTGCTTAGGTTAAGGAGGCTACGAAATCTAACTTATCTACATTTTTATTATCATCATTTTTTTTTCTTTTTTTTTCTTTTTTTTTCATGTTTTTTTTTTATATACAATCCCTTTCCCTTAGTTGTTACCTTTAACAAAAGAACATAAATAATGTAATAATCCAATATGCAACCCACAATCATATGTTAAAGTGTGTGTGTGTGTAAATTAAGGTTTGAAAATACATGTTAAATAAGTATATGAGCAGAATTAAGTGGTAACAATACGAGAGTTTGTAAACCTGAATATTTCAGGAAGTATTATAATAGACCTTGTTAAGAATGGTTACTAAAATGCGTCTCAAGAGTCACTTTAACAAAAGAACTCCTTTACTCTGCCATCCTAGTAACAATAATTATGCACATGCTTTATGAAATGAAAAACAATTTTTTTTTTTTATCAACTACTACCCTCTCCCCCCAACCAAAACGAGACATTGTCCTCAATGTTCTAAGGTAGAAAGATAGAGTATAAAAGATATCACCTGAAATAACGAACACTGACAAAACCTGAAATACACTGAAACAAAAATAAGAAATAACAAAACATAATAATAAAACCAAAAGACACAAAAATTCACAAATGAAGGCTCAAATCCAATCTAAGCTTTTTACGGCTTTCCTTAGATGACCAATTTATGCGACTCATGGAAGGATCAATCACAGGAATGAAAGATTGTAGTTGGTCAATCAATTGTTCAGCAGTAGTAGCAGAGATTATGATTTGTCGTGCAGAAGATGTTAAAAATTCCTGTTCCACAGCATGATCAAGAAAAGACAACAACTTATCATAATAACCATTAACATTTAACAAACCTATGGGTTTATGGTGAATGTGCAATTGAGCCCAAGAGGAAATATGAAAGATCTCTTCCAATGTGCCTAGACCACCTAGTAAAGCAATGAAAGCATCAGCATGGTTAAACATTGCATTCATTCGAGCCGACATTGTGGAGACCTGAAGTTCCTCTCCAATTGTTTTTCCAATGATGTCCCCTTATGCCAAAGCTTCAGGGACGATTCCTAAAACTTGACTACCTCCTAAAAATGCAGCTATTGACACACCTCCCATTAACCCAAGACTGCCTCCCCCATACACTAAATGAATCTTTCTCTCAGCTAGCACCTGACCAAGATGATTTGCTGATTCTAAAAACTCCTTTTCTTTCCCAGGACTAGATCCACCGAAAACACAAATATTTCTTATTTGATGGCTTGAGGAACTTGCCATTTCTACACACTTCTGTATTTGTTGAATGTATGGGTTGAGTAGAAATGAAAGGAAGGAAAAGAGGGTTTTATAGATGAGAAATTAGAAAGGCAATCAGAACATCTATATGTAGGCCAGCTGGAGTCTCACACTCTCTCTCTCTCTCTTTATTTATTTATTTATTTACTTTTGAAAAAAGCATGTGTATGTACAGGTAGTTGTGATTGTGGCTCACATCTTCCCTTGGTTTTACGTCCAAGAACGGCTTAAACGCCCTCTATGGGTCGGGGATAGGCTTCTTATCCAGTTTTCTTAAAAATTGGCAAACAGGGTCTTTTTTAGTCAGATTCCCAAGACTAAGTCGATCATATTCTTTATGAAATAGTGGCCATAAATCATGAATTGCACGATGCACATCTCCACTAGGATGCGTCTCAAGAGTCAATAGAAGATTATCTAAAGACTCCTTACTCAGGCCATCCTTAATGAATTGTATTTTATCTTCACGGTTTATAGATACCATTCCTAAAGAACGACATTGTGTATTACAAGTCCATCTAGCACATCGATGACAGACATCCAGTCGTTTTGCACGACGCTTCTTTGTAAAAGTGCTTTTACCTGTTCTAGGCATGTGTGAAATGAAGGAGTTAGAGGACTCACCTGATAATCGAACCTTTGCTTCAATCAACCAACGAATATCTTCAGGAATTCCATGATTCATTAATAATCTCAATCTTGCACATCTAGCACGGTAAATTTTTGTAATCGCATTCTGAGGCAGAGCGGGAAAATACTTTTTCAATTTTTCAAGATTAGTGTCCATTTTCAAATGAGAATTGGAAGAGAGATTCAAAGAATTGCACAGATATATACACAGATATCAGTAATTGTGGGAAACTGAAAGAACCGACTTAAGTCACGGAGTACCGTTATCCGCCATTTGACCGGGGTGAAGAAACTTGCAAAAATCACTCAAAAAGAAACAAAAATAAAATAAAATAAAATAAATATTTATATAAGAAACAAAAATAAAATAAAATAAAATAAAATCAATCTTTATATACAGGATCACCCAATTCAATAGAGTTATGTTCAACTGAAAAATTGTCAAAGTAAATTTTCAGACGATGTCCATTTACCTTGAAAACATTGTCATTCTTTGGATTCTCGATGTCATAGGCCCCATATGGATACACATGTTTCACAATAAAAGGACCGCTCCATCTTGATCTTAATTTTCCAGGAAATAAATGCAGTCGAGAATTATAAAGCAAGACTTTTTGACCAACATTAAAGGTTTTTCTCTGTATTTTCTTGTCATGAAATTCTTTTATTCTTGCTTTATGAATTCTTGAATTTTCATATGCATCATTTCTTATTTCCTCAAGCTCATTTATTTGTAATTTTCGCAGTTGACTAGCATTATCCAGATTTGAATTGAAAGTTTTAATAGCCCAATAAGCTTTATGTTCAAGTTCCACAGGCAAGTGACAAGGTTTTCCATAGACTAGTCTATAAGGTGACATACCTAATGATGTTTTATAAGCAGTTCGATAAGCCCAAAGTGCATCATTAAGTCTTAAAGACCAGTCTTTCCTATTAGGGTTCACTGTTTTCTCCAAAATATGTTTGATCTCCCTATTAGCAAGCTCTACTTGTCCACTTGTTTGAGGGTGATAAGGGGTGGCAACTTTGTGTGTGATTCCATATTTCTTCATTAAAAACTCAAATGGCTTGTTGCAGAAATGTGTTCCACCATCACTTATTATGGCTCGAGGGACTCCAAATCGACTCAAAATAATTTCTTTCAAAAACTTTATCACTGTTTTGTGATCATTGTTTCGACTTGGAATTGCCTCTATCCATTTTGAAACATAATCTACTGCGACTAATATGTATAAGAAACCAAATGATGGAGGGAATGGGCCCATGAAATCTATACCCTAACAGTCAAAGATCTCAATGACAATAATAGGGTTTAAAGGCATCATGTGACGTTTTGTAAGATTTTTGCAGTTGTCTTTCTTGATGAGAAATGGCCCCCACATGCCTCAGAATGACAAAATTTAATGACACTACTTACCTCATTGTCAGGAATGCATCTTCGAAATATTTGATCAGGACAATATTTAAATAAATAAGGATCATCCCAATAAAAGTTCTTCACTTCATTCAAAAACTTTCTTTTATCTTGGGTATTCCAATGAGCTGGCAATTGTCCTGAAATAAGAAAATTGACAATATTAGCAAACCAAGGCATTGTAGAGACAAAAAGTAAAGATTCATCAGGAAAGTAGTCATCGATTGGTGTGATGTCAGTTTTCGAATCTGTTGTCAATCTTGACAAGTGATCTGCGACAACATTTTCGCTGCCTTTCTTATCTTTGATTGTGATATCAAATTCTTGAAGTAATAAAATCCACCGCACCAATCTAGCCTTGAAATCTTTCTTAGAAAGAAGATATTTCAATGCTGCATGATCACTAAAAACAACAACAGGTGAGCCAACAAGATAAGATCTGAATTTTTCACATGCAAATACTACTGCAAGTAATTCTTTTTCAGTGGTGGTATAATTCATTTGAGCACTATTTAAAGTTTTACTTGCATAGTAAATTACATAAGGTTTCTTATCTTTTCTTTGTCCCAAAACAGCACCTACGGCATAATCACTAGCATCACACATTATTTCAAAAGGTAATGACCAATCGGGAGGTTGAATGATAGGAGCACAAGTAAGCAAGTTTTTAAGTTTAACAAAGGCTTCTTCACAATGTTCAGTCCATTCAAAAATAGTATCCTTTGTTAGAAGGTTACTTAAAGGCTTAGATATTACACTAAAATCTTTGATGAACCTTCTATAAAAACCAGCATGTCCCAGGAATGATCTAACATCTTTAAGAGATTTTAGTGTTGGCAAGTTTGCAATTAAATCAATTTTAGATTTGTCAACCTCAATTCCTTTTGATGAAACAATGTGACCAAGTACAATGCCGTTTGTTACCATAAAATGACATTTTTCCCAATTCAGCACAAGATTCTTCTCTTCACACCTGGTTAAAACCTTTCCTAAATTAGTCAAACAATCATCAAATGAATCGCCAAAAACAGAAAAATCATCCATGAAAATCTCAAGAAAATGTTCAACCATATCGCTAAATATACTAAGCATGCATCTTTGAAATGTGGCTGGTGCATTATATAATCCAAAAGGCATCCTTCGATATGCAAAAGTACCAAATGGACATGTGAAAGTAGTCTTTTCTTGATCTTCTAATGCAATTTCAATTTAGTTGTAACCCGAATAGCCATCTAGGAAACAATAAAATTCATGACCTGCAACTCTTTCTAGGATTTGATCCATGAAAGATAAAGGAAAATGATCTTTTCTAGTCATTGAATTAAGTTTCCTATAGTCAATGCACATGCGCCAACCAGTAACAGTTCTAGTAGGAATTAACTCATTGTTCTCATTTGTTATCACAATGACTCTAGACTTCTTAGGTACAACTTGGGTAGGACTTACCCATTTGCTGTCAGAAATAGGATAAATGATTTCATTATCTAGAAGGTTAATGACTTCATTTTTCACTACTTCTTTCATATTAGGATTTAGCCTTCGTTGTATTTCTCTAGAGGGTTTAGCATTTTCCTCTAAATAAATTCTGTGTGTACAAATCAAAGGACTAATTCCTTTTATATCAGCTATGGTCCATCCTAATGCTTTTTTGTGCATTTTCAGAGTTTGTAATAACTTACCTTCTTGATGTGCATTAAGTTTAGAAGAGATTATTACCGGAAAAGTTTCATTTTCTCCCAAAAATGAGTATTTGAGATTGGATGGCAACGGCTTCAAATTAGGTTTTGGTGGTTGAACACTTGAAGGTATGGACTTAATTGGTCGTGGTGGCAATTCCTCAATTTGTGGCCTCCAATTACTTGTCTTTGATTCTTCCTGAAAATAAATCATTTCCAAATCATCAGATTCATCAATCTCAATTTCATTGGAAGTGGTTGGAAATTGATCATGAATTAATTTTTTAGTAAAGTCCACTTCTTGTAAATCATTATCATCTCTAGGTTGCTTGCAAATGTTGAAAATATTCATCTCCAATGTCATGTTTCCAAATGATAGCTTCATCAGTCCATTCCTACAATTAATCAATGCATTAGAAGTTGCAAGAAAGGGACGTCCTAAAATAACAGGAAATGAATTACATACTTCAACAGGTTATGTGTCCAAGACAATAAAATCCACAGGATAAATGAATTTATCGAATTGTACTAACACATCTTCAATTATTCCTCTAGGCACTTTTATAGATCTATCGGCAAGTAAAAGAGTTATAGAAGTTGGTTTTAACTCACCTAGATTGAGACTCTGAAAAACTAAATATGGAAGTAAATTCACACTAGCACCAAGATCAAGTAAGGCTCTTTCAATTTTATGCTCTCCAATAAAGCAAGAAATTGTAGGACAACCAGGGTCTTTATATTTCAAAGCATTATTGTTTTGAAGAATAGCACTTACTTGTTCGGCTAGAAAGGCTTTCTTTTTCACATTCAGTTTCCTCTTCACAGTGCAGAGATCTTTCAAAAATTTAGCATAGGAAGGAACCTGTTTAATTGCATCAAGCAAAGGTATATTGATCCTTACCTGTTTGAAAATTTCATAAATTTCAGAATTGTGATTGACTTTCCTTTGTTTGGTCATGGCTTGAGGAAATGGAAGTGCTGGTGGTGAATCAGTTGTTTCTTTGCAATTTTCAGATTCATCCCCTTTCTTACCCTCAGAGAGTGACTCATCATCTTTCTCATAAGGTTCAAGAGAGGGTTTTTCAATAACCTTACCACTGCGCAGAGTAGTGACTGATTTGACTTGATCCATGTGTTGGCTTCCAGAACTACTTGCATTTGCATTGTATTGCCCCTTGGGATTTTGTTGTGTTTGAGATGGAAACTTACCTTTCTCTTGGAAACTAAGAGCAGATGTTAATTTAGCAAGAGTATCTTTAAAATCTGTCATGTTTTGAACAAGTTGAGTATTAATTGTCTCTTGCTTTTCAATGAATGCATGCAATGTTTCCTCAAGATTTCTTCTAGAAGGTGGAGCATAAGAAGGTGCATATCCATGAGAATTTTGGAAATTATGGTGTGCTTGAAACGGTGGTTGTGAAGTTTGTGCATTGTTGTTCTCACTCTTCCAACTGAAATTTGGGTGATTCCTCCAACCAGGGTTGTATGTTTGGAAATTTAGGTGATTCCTCCAACCAGGGTTGTATGTTTGGGAGTATGGGTTATGGTTGGCCCTTTGAAAACTGTTTAAAGCATGGGCTTGTTCATGGAGACATTCTTTAAAAGAAGGCAAGGTTGGACAATCGTTGGTTGAGTGTTCATTTGTTTCACAGATTTGACACACAATGTTTTCAACAGATTTTAATTGACCACTCTTTTTCAATTCTAGTGCCTCGACTTTTCTAGCTAAAGATGCAAACTTGGCTTGAAGGTCATGATCTTCCCTAAGGTTGTACATACCTCCACTAGATGTATGAGGTTGAGTTTTACTCGGGTACAGGCCTCCACTAGATGTGAGAGGTTGAGTTTTACTCGGTGCCTTATAAGTACCCGCGGTGTCCCAATTTTGAGCATTTTCAGCTAACAAGTCTAAGTACTCCATTGCTTCATCAGGGTCTTTATCTTTAAAAGTTCCATTGCACATCAATTCAACCATTTGCCTATCTTTAGGTGTTAACCCTTCATACAAATGTGAAACCAATCTCCATGTTTCAAAACCATGATGGGGGCAAGTACTAAGCAAGTCTCGATACCTATCCCAACATTTGTAAAATGTTTCTCCTGGTTTTTGAGTGAAAGTGGTGATTTGTCTCTTGAAAGAGTTTGTTCTATGAGATGGGAAAAACTTCTTTAAAAACTGTTGTTGCATTTCATCCCAAGCACGAATGGATCCTGGTCTTAAATTTTGTAGCCATGTTTTAGCTTTATCTTTTAATGAAAAAGGAAAAAGCTTTAATCTGATGGTGTTCATGCTACAATTTAAATTATTATATGTGTTGCACACCTCCTCAAATTCCCTTAAATGTAAGTATGGATTTTCCAATTCTAAGCCATGAAAAGAAGGTAAAAGTTGAATAATGCCCGGTTTAAAATTAAAATGAATCAGGAGGAAAAACTATGCATGATGGTGCACTTGTTCTTGTGGGATTCATGTGGTCTCTAAGTGTTCTAGCACGGTTATTCTCATTATTCTCATTTTGAAGTGATTGATTATCTTCTTCGGCCATATTTTCTAAAAATGATGAGGATATCCTACAAAGTCTACCACTTGATGTACGTGACCACACTCTCATGCACGTGTAGGAATAAAATAAAAGAAAACAGAAAACAAAAGAAGAAGAAACAAGAGAAAAGAAATAAAGTTATATACAAGAAAAGTGAAAAGAGAAAATAAAATAAATATTATAATTTATACAAGAACTTACCTCCCCGGCAACGGCGCCAAAAACTTGACACGATTAAAAGGTTGATGTCTTCTCCCAAGTGCAGGAGTGTCGAAGTAATAAATAATCCGGCAAGACCGGGGTCGAACCACAGGGAGGTTAATTGTACAAATTATAAACAACAATTATAAAACAACAATAACAACAACAACAATAGTAATAATAATAATAATAATAATAATAATAATAATAATAGTAGTAGTAGTAGTAGTAGTACTAATAATAATAATAATAATAGTAATACTAATAATAATAGTAATATAATAATAATAATAATAATAATAATAATAATAATAATGAAAAAAGAAGGAGAAGAAGAAGAAGATGATGAGAACTTTGAGATGGAATATTAATGTAACGATTAAACAATTATAATAATAAATGTCAAGGTTAGAGATTCCACTAATGGTATATCAAACAAGTATAGTATAAACTCTTATTATTGAATTGGAAACCACACACAAAGGAGGTTCCAATCAGATTATATATTGTTAACATGATTACATTAGTCATCCTATTCAATTAATGCTAATACTTGTAAATCTCGTCAAGCATTCATGATTATAACTTATGTTAACAACAAATCAAGTTCCTTTCATAGCTCAGGTGTCAGTTATACCATACATTATGGGCTATGAAAGTGCCAAGCATTTGTTGTACCAAGTGTTATACAACATAAATCAAGATTAGTCATTTAACAAGCAACGTATTAAAGAGTGAACAAGATAACAAATATAAAACATGTTAGTATTAAAAATTAAAGTCCATATTAAGTTTACATTATACTTATTCTTACACCATTAGTGTAACCTTTTCACCTTGACATAACTAACTTAGCTAGACATAATGAAAGAAAGCAAAATAGATAAACAAAATAAGAACATAAAAGTTAAGTAAGTAAAGGAAAGGAAATGAAAGGCATAAGCTTGATATTAATGAAAGTAAAGCATAAACATTACAAAAAATACAAAGAGAGAAAGGAAGAGCATGATCTTGATCTGAAAACCAAGATGCCTAAATGCATGGCAAATGCCTCCTTTTATAGGCCAAAATTGGGAACTATTGATTTGATGACTAATTGATAAGTGGGTGGCCAACTTTTGACTTGGTGACAATCCTTATCTTCTCTTGTCTGCCCAAAACGTCATTGATAACGTCAAAACTGGAGCCAGGTGCAAACATGAAAGTTGTAGGCAATTGTCTCAGCTTTAGAGCCAGATGCAAACATGAAAGTTGTAGGCAATTGTCTCAGCTTTCTTGTATAAAACCTTCAGCTCATTTGGACTTCTAGAACTCCAGATATTGCCAAAATACCGAACAGTGCTCAGGCTGGAAGACAGATTCGGGCTTCTTTGTTGTTGCTACATTTTGGACTTGATAATGGCCTTTTTAGATCTTGGGCTCCATATAAAAGTTGTAGGCCTATGTCTTACCTTTCCATCCATATAAATTGGACCTAAATCTGAGATTTGTAGCTCCAGATATAACCCAATTACCGAACAGTGTTCCAGTTTGGATTGCACCGACATCTCTTCTCTAAGTTTGACCATCTCTTTATCCATGCAATTTA
Source organism: Populus euphratica (assembly GCF_000495115.2). Classification (NCBI taxonomy): domain Eukaryota; kingdom Viridiplantae; phylum Streptophyta; class Magnoliopsida; order Malpighiales; family Salicaceae; genus Populus; species Populus euphratica. The sequence goes on from NW_011501796.1 coordinate 26,802, forward strand.
AGTTCTTCAAGTCATCAATCAATCCTTTTATTTATGTGATAGACCTGCATTAAAAATAGACATTTACCACAAATTATAGGTATCTTATATTATTAGATACATTATTATAAAACATATTTTAGTTAAGGAGTTATTGATACTTCAAGTGCAAAATGATGATATAAAACCATGATAAAAATGCACTTTTAAGTACTAATCAGACACTGAAACAAAAATAAGAAATAACAAAACACAATAACAAAACCAAAAGACACAAATGTTTACAAAAAAGAAAATTCAAACTGCAATTGTGATTGTGGCTCACATCTTCCCTTGGTTTTACGTCCAAGAACGGCTTAAACGCCCTCTATGGGTCGGGGATAGGCTTCCCATCCAGTTTTCTTAAAAACTGGCAAACAGGGTCTTTTTTTAGTCAGATTCCCAAGACTATGCCAAGCATGTTCTTTATGAAAATGGGTTCCTAAGTTATGAATTGCACGATGCTTATCTTGACTATGATGAGACTTAAGAGTCAATAGAAGATTATCTAAAGACTCTCTGTGTTTTGAAATAAATCCCACGTTTTGACAATTTTCACAGTTTTTACGAAATGCATGTGACTCCTTGAATATGGTAGGCTAGTAAAATCCACTCTGTAAGATTTCTACAATCCTCTTTTTTGACAGGAAATGATCCCCACATGCCTTAAAGTGATAAAATTTAATGAAATTACTTACCTCATTATCGGGAATGCATCTTTGGATTGCACCGGCATCTTTTTCTAAGTTTGGCCATCTCTTTATCCTTGCAATTTAAGTTCTTCAAGTCATCAATCAATCCTTTCATTTATGTGATAGGCCTGCATTAAAAATAGACATTTACCATAAATTATAGGTATCTTATATTATTAGATACATTATTATAAAACATATTTAAGTTAAGGAGTTATTGATACTTCAAGTGCAAAATGATGATATAAAACCATGATAAAAATGCACTTTTAAGTACTAATCAACAACAACAACAATAATAATAACAACAACAACAATAATAGTAATAACAATAATAACAACAATGACAATAACAATAATAATAATAATAATAATAATAATAATAATAGTAGTAGTAGTAGTAGTAGTAGTAGTAGTAGTAGTAATAATAATAATAAAAAAAGAGAAGAAAAAGAAGATGATGAAAACTTGGAGATAGAAAATTAATGTAAGGATTAAACAATAATAATAACAAATGTCAAGGTTAGAGATTCCACTAATGGTATGTCAAACAAGTATAGTATAAACTCTTATTATTCAATTGGAAACCACACACAAAGGAGGTTCCAATCAGATTATAGATTGTTAACATGATTACATTAGTCATCTTATTCAATTAATGCTAATACTTGTAAATCTCGTCAAGCATTCATGATTATAACTTATGTTAACAACAAATCAAGTTCCTTTCATAGCTCAGGTGTCGGTTATACCATACAGTATGAACTATGAAAGTGCCAAGCATTTCTTGTACCAAGTGTTATACAACATAAATCAAGATTAGTCATTTAACAAGCAAAGTATTAAAGAGTTAACAAGATAACAAATATGAAACATGTTAGTATCAAACATTAAAGTCCATATTAAGTTTACACTATACTTATTCTTACACCATTAGTGTAACCTTTTCACCTTGACATAATAAACTTAGCTACACATAATGAAAGAAAGAAAAATAAATAAACAAAATAAGAACATGAATAAGATTAAAGTTAACTAAGTAAATGAAAGGAAATGAAAGGCATAAACTTGATATTAATGAAAGCAAAGCATAAACATTACAAAAAATACAAAGAGAGAAAGAAAGAGCATGATCTTGATCTGGAAACCAAGATGCCTAAATGCATGGCAAATGCCTCATTTTATAAGCCAAAATTAGGAACTATTGATTTGATGACTAATTAATGAGTGGGTGGCCAACTTTTTGACTTGGTGACAATCCTTATCTTCTCTTGTCTGCCCAAAACGTCATTGATAACGTCAAAAAATGGAGCCAGTTGCAAACATGAAAGTTGTAGGCAATTGTCTCAGCTTATGGAGCCACTTGAAAACATGAAAGTTGTAGGCAATTGTCTCAGCTTTCTTGTGTAAAACATTCAGCTCATTTGGACTTCTAGAACTCCAGATATGGCCAAAATACTGAACAGTGCTCGAGCTGGAGGACAGATTCGGGCTTCTTTGTTATTGCAACAATTTGGATTTGAAAATGGCCTTTTTAGATCTTGGGCTCCATACGAAAGTTGTAGGCCTATGTCTTACCTTTCCATCCATATAAAGTAAACCTAAATCTGAGATCTAGAGCTCCAGATATAACCCAATTACCGAATAGTGTTCCAGTTTGGATTGCACCGACATTTCGTTTCTAATTTTGGTCATCTCTTTGCCCTTGCAATTTAAGTTCTTAAAGTCATCAATCAATCCTTTCATTTCTGTGATAGGCCTGCATTTAAAATGAACATTTACCACAAATTAAAGGTAGCTTATATTATTAGATATATTATTATAAAACATGCTTTAGTTAAGGAGTTATTGATACTTTAAGTACAAAATAATGATAT
>NW_011501796.1:29412-32456 GCF_000495115.2 Populus euphratica
TGCAAAATGATGATAGCTTTAGTTAAGGAGTTATTGATACTTCAAGTGCAAAATGATGATAGAAAACCATGATAAAAATGCACTTTTAAGTACTAATCACACCCCCCAACCAGCTTATTACTAGTCCCTAGTAATCAAAGCGTTAAAATAGAAAAACAATTTGCAAATTCCACATAGCAAGGTATTCATCATTGAACTTCCATTAATCTATCCAGATAAACAAACTCTCGTTAAATTTATATACCTGCTCAATACCTCTTAACAAGATATTCATAAACCTTTCTTTTGTGCTCAATGTATCAACACATAATTATGGGGCTTTTCTTGGAAGAAAACAAAATTTTTGTTCTAATGTTTAAGGTTAACTTCCTTGGGTTGGGATTATTATTTTTGTCTTTTTTTTTCTTTTTTTCTTTTTAAAAATCTATATTTGTCTTTTTTTTTCTTACTTTTGTTTTAAATATATATACATATAATTTAAAAACACCATGCATCTTTAACCCATGTAACGAGCTTTCGGCTAATGACTCCCAGACCAGTTGGTCTTAGGGCATTAGGTGTTAAGACACCCCTACAAGCTTAGTAACTCGGGTCGCAGATACTGATATGTAGATAGTGCAATGTTTGATTTCCTTAAGCTTTTCTCCTCAACCCATGTAACAAGCGTTGGGCCAATAGCTCCCAAGTCAGTTGACTTTAGGGTATTAGGTGTTAAAACACCCCTTCGGGCTTAATTGCTTAGGTTAGGGAGTCTACGAAACCAAACTTATCTACATTTTTATTATTATCATTTTTTTTCTTTTTTTTTCTTTTTTTTCTTTTTTTTTAATTATATACAATCCATTTCCCTTAGTTGTTACCTTTAACAAAAGAACATAAATAATGTAATAATCCAATGTGCAACCCACAATCATATGTTAAAGTGTGTGTGTGAAAATTAAGGTTTAAGAATACATGTTAAATGAGTATATGAGCAGAATTAAGTGATAAAAATACGAGAGTTTGTAAATCTGAATATTTCAAGAAGTATTATAATAGACCTTGTTAAGAATGGTTACTAAGATGCGTCTCAAAAGTCACTTTAACAAAAGAGCTCATTTACTCTGCCATCCTAGTAACAACAATTATGCACATGCTTTATGAAATGGAAAATAATTTTTTTTTTATCAACTACTACCCTCGCCCCCCAACCAAAACAAGACATTGTCCTCAATGTTCTAAGATAAAAAGATAGAGTATAGAAGATATCACCTGAAATGACGAACACTGACAAACCTGAAACACACTGAAACAAATATAAGCAACAACAAAACACAATAATAAAACCAAAAGACACAAGTTTTTACTAATGAAAATTCAAATCGCAGTTGTGATTGTGGTCACATCTTCCCTTGGTTTTACGTCCAAGAACGGCTTAAACACCCTCTATGGGTCGGGGATAGGCTTCCCATCCAGTTTTCTTAAAAATCAGCAAATAGGGTCTTTTTTAGTCAGATTCCCAAGACTATGTCGAGCATGTTCCTTATGAAATATTGGTCATACATCATGAATTGCACGATGCTTATCTCGACTATGATGAGACTTAAGAGTCAATAGAAGATTATCTAAAGACTCCTTACTCAGGCCATCCTTAATGAATTGTATTTTATCTTCACGGTTTATAGAACTCTCTGTGTTTTGAAATAAATCCCACCTTTTGACAATTTTCACAGGTTTTGCAGAATGCATGTGATTCGTTGAATATGGTTGGCCAATAAAATCTGCTTTGTAAGATTTCTACAGTCCTCTTTTTTGATGTGAAATGATCCCCACATGCCTTAGAGTGACAAAATTTAATGACATTACTTACTTCATTGTCAGGAATGCATCTTTGAAATATTTGATTAGAACAATAATTGAATAAGTAAGGGTCATCCCATCCAGTTTTCTTAAAAACTGGCAAACAGGGTCTTTTTTAGTCAGATTCCCAAGACTAAGTCAAGTATGTTCTTTATGGCTTCCCATCCAGTTTTCTTAAAAACTGGCAAACAGGGTCTTTTTTTAGTCAGATTCCCAAGACTATGCCAAGCATGTTCTTTATGAAAATGGGTTCCTAAGTTATGAATTGCACGATGCTTATCTTGACTATGATGAGACTTAAGAGTCAATAGAAGATTATCTAAAGACTCTCTGTGTTTTGAAATAAATCCCACCTTCTGACAATTTTCACAGTTTTTGCGGAATGCATCTGACTCCTTGAATATGATGGGCCAGTAAAATTCACTTTGTCAGATTTCTACAATCCTCTTTTTTGATGAGAAATGATCCCCACAAGCCTTAGAGTAACAAAATTTAATGAAATTACTTACCTCATTGTCGAGAATGCATTTTTGAAATATTTGATCAGGACAATAATTGAATAAGTAAGGGTCATCCCAACAAAAAATTTGCTCGTTGCACAAAAATTTTCTTTTGTCTTCAATACTCCAGTGAGCTGGCAAAAATCCTGAAGCAAGAAAATTGATATTTTTAGCAAACCAAGGCATTGAACTAAGAGAAAGTAGAGATTTATCAGGAAAGTAATCATCAATTGGTGTGATGTCGGGTGTTGAATCTGTTTTCACTTTTGATAAAAGATCCGCATCAATATTTTTGGTGCCTTTTTCATCATCGATTTCTTCCTGATTGGTCATGGTATGAGGAAATGAAAGTGCTGGCAGGGAATCAGTCTTTTCCTTGCAATATTCAGATTCAACCCCTTCCTTACCCTTAGAGATTGACTCATCATCTTTCTCACAAGATTCAACCTTACCACTGCGAAGAGTGATGACTGATTTGACTTGATCCATGTGTTGATTTCCAGAACTTCTCACAAGTGCCCCTTGGGATTTTGCTGTGGTTGCAATGGAAACTTACCTTTCTCTTGCAAATTGAGAGCAGATGTGAATTTTGCAAGAGTATCTTTAAAATTTGTTATGCTTTGAGTAAGTTGAGTGTTGATTGTCTCTTGCTTTTCAATGAATGCATACAAAGTTTCCTCAAAATTTCTTGTAGGAGGTGGAGCA